>NC_057814.1:92210685-92216041 GCF_018294505.1 Triticum aestivum | reverse complement strand
GGCGGCAGATCTTGCGTTCTCGGTGGCGGCGGCGGAGCCCTCGTTCTCAACGGTGGCGGAGCCTTCGTCCTCAGAAAATGGTGAGTGTATTCGAACCCTAGTCCCGTTCCTCTCTCGGGCCCGTAGATCTCAGCTCGTTTCCTCTGTTTTCGCTTGTTGAATCGATAGGTTGTGAGCGGAGCCCGTGGGCATACTGAGATGGAGCCGCCAGATTCAACTTCGAATAGGTAATGCGCCTCTCTCCAATCCAATTTTGCATGCAATTAGGGCCTCGTCTGCTCTTTCTCACGAGCTCACACTGTCCGCCACTGACAGAGGGGATGCTGCCGCTCGGACCTTCGAATTGACGGTCAATTTCTTTCCATCAAAGGCAAAATTAGTTGATGGTAGCATACAGAACATTGAGAGAGACACAATTGTTAAATGGGAGGTTGAGTTTACAGAGATTGATCCACAAGTTCTACAGAACATGTGAGAGAAGGCAGTGAAGAAATGGGTGGAAAAAATTGGGGAGAATATTGTTTGGGGTCTAGAGCAAGAAGTATCACTGTTGCGGTTTGATAATTGGAAAGGAGAGTATGTGAGAATAGAAGATGGTGAACAGATTGTTGAAGAAATCGACCGACAAAACGGCTGGACAAGCAAACGGGCTAATTTTTTTGCTGAGCTCGTTGATCTGAATATTTTTTCGAAGGTTGGATATGTGTCATCACACTTGGCTGCGCAGATGGTAGATGATGATTGGGCTACACAGAGGCCATTGATTCCCATGTGTACTGAACTTACAGTAATAGCTGAAGAGGGATAGGTGACTGGAACTGAAACTGTAGCTACTGTTGATTGCAATGTAGTTGAATTAGATGAGCCTACTGATTTGGTCATTGCACCAATGCCTAACATTGAGATGGCCTAACTTTTTGGCATTCTAGTCGATGACAGAGATAAGCAGTAGAGGGGCGAATCTAGTTTGCCTGCTAATGATGATGAAGATGTAGATGGACAGTTGATGGAACAAGCTGCAGATGAAGTAGATGATGCACATGATGATGAGATGGTGCATGTGTATGACAAACAAAACCCTGTCATTGAAGTAGGCAAGTTGTTCCCAAGCATGAAGGAGTTTAGGATGTGTTTCAAGACTTATGCAGTGAAACATGAGTTTGATGCCAAGACTGTTTGGACTGATAGAAAGAAGTTTTATGCGAGGTGGAGAGGATTTGATGGTAGTGTCAAGCCTTGCAAGTGGTACATATCTGCTAGACTGCAACCTGATGGAAGTACTGTCAGGGTTAATCAAATCCCCAATCAACATACTTGTATTACAAGTTCACAGAGAATATCAACCATGGCATCAAAACTTTGGGTTGCAGAAAAGATCACCCCACTTTTAGCTAAAAACACCAAACACTACTGCCAAGAAACTCAAAGTAGACTTGGAAAAGATGTACCCCATTAAATTGAAATATACCACAGTGTGGAAGGCAAAACAAAGGGCAATGAAAATTTTAGATGGTGATTAGGCAAATACACTTAGGATGCTTTACAACTTCAAAGCAGAGGTGGAAAAGAGGTCACCTGGCAGTGTTGTGGAGATAGATACTGAGGTATCAGCCGAAGGTGAAGTGAAGTTCTCCAAGTTTTTTATGGCTTTGAAGCCTTGCATCGATGGCTTCAAAGCAGGGTGCCTTCCATATTTGAGAATAGACTCATCATTTTTGACAGGCAAGTGGAATGGTCAGTTGGCAACATGCAATGCTCTAGATGGACACAACTGGATGTTTCCTATTGTTGTTGGCTTGTTTCAGTCAGAAACAGAGGCTTCGTGGACATGGTTCATGATCCAGTTGAAAAGATGCCTAGGGCCAGTGTCACCTTTGGCTGTACACACAGATGCATGTAAGGGGTCGGAAAATTCAGTGAAAAATGTTTTCCCACATGCTGAGCAGAGGGAGTGCTTCGGTCATTTGTGGATGAATTTGATCAAAAAATTTAGAGGAGAAGAATTTGGGCGCATGTGGCCAGCAGCAAGATCTTACACTAGACAGACACACAAATATCGTCTTGATAAGATAATGGCAGCATGCGATGAGTTTGGTCCATGGCTGAACACCTACCATTCTTTGTTATGGTACATGTCAGCATTCAACACTGCCATCAAGTGTGACCACATCAACAAAAAATTGGCAGAGAGTTTCAACAACAAGGTGAAGGAGTTAAAAGATTTGCCTGTGCATGACATGGTTGACCAAATCAGGATCATGCTCATGCGGTTGTGGGAATTGAGAAGAAGGATAGGTGATTGTCTGCAAGGTGATAAGCTTCCAGCAGTGGTACAACAGGTGGTCAATAGGAGCAGAAGTCATTCACATTTGTTTGTTGAAAAATCTTCACCTTGGGGTGCTGAAGTTAGAGATAACAAAACTGGAAGGAGACATGTTGTTAACACTGAATTGCATGATTGCACTTGCCTCGAGTGGCAACACACTGGTAAACCATGTGAGCATGCCATTCTTTTCTTAGCATCCCAACCGAAGATAAACATGCACCCATATTTGCATGAATATTATTCGGTAGCAAGATTCAAAGTTGCATATGCTACTCCAATTCCAACACTTATAGATCAGTCTCAGTGGCCTGAAGTGGAGATTGAATTTTCCATGTGTCCTCCCTTGACGAAAAGAAAGGCTGGCTAGCCTAAACAGAGTAGATTCAAGGCATGGTTTGAGAAAGGTGGGAGTAGTAAGAAGGGAAAGAAAGATGGAAAGCCAAAAAGGACCCAAAAAGGTAACAAAAACAGATGCAAGTTGTGCCAGGAACTTGGGCACAGAGTGGGATCTGTCAAATGCCGTTACACTCATGATAAGCCAAAGTATGTTCTTGTTTATTTGTTTGTGTTTTGATTTGGTGCTTTTTTCTAATTACTATATCTATAACATTTTCCCAATGGCCAGGAGGAAGCGAGCAAGTCAACCCCTTGTTGTTGAACAGTGTTGGCCAACAAAAAAAGCAAGAGTCAATGGCTGTAGAAAGAAGAGAAGTGTGCTTGAGCCTGAGCAGACTGAAGAAAATCCTGCTGCAGTCAACATTCAGACTGAAGAAACTGATGTGGAGGTGCACACCGAAGAAACTGAAATTGCAGTCAACATTCAAACTGAAGAAACTGCTCTCGAGGTTGAAACTGAACCTGAGTGTGTCGAGGTTCAGACTGAAGAAACCCATGTTGAGGTACACACCGAAGAAACTGAAACTGCTATCAACATTCAGACTGAAGACACTGATCTCGAGGGTGTTGGCGAGGTGTTGAAAAGACCAGTGAAGAAAACCAAGATGATCAGTGAACTTGTGTGTGTAGTAGAACCAAAAACAAGAAATGCTAAGGCAAAGAAGGGCACACGACGTGGGCGTGGTAGGAAGAGGTAGAACGGAGAACTGTTTGAAAATTTATGTCATGTAATAATATTTGGGCCCAATAATATTTGTAACTTGGTGCGTACTGGTAGTCACTATGTATCCCCGTATTTCTATTCAAACTTGTTTGTTGGTCATTGTTTTAAATTCAAATTTGGATTCAAATTTGGGCTCAAATTTGAATTAGGGATGGGGTATTGATGTTTTAATGCTATCTAAAGTACCTCAACTGAAATATGTTTGCTTGCTGATCAATCCGAGCCCTTTTGGTAAGTTGAACTCATAGTCATGAAAAGTGTGTTTCAAATGTCCTCCAAAGGTAGGGTAAACGGCCTCATATTTAACCAAATTTTTTTGGCACCTTTTCTAAACCAGCCAAATAATTTTTCTACACATCTATTCTACCTATATAGTGTAAATCTAAAGTCTCACTATTTATTGAATTAATTTTCTATTATTTTATTTTCTTTTTGAAAAAACAAGGTTTAATAGAAAATTATATATAAAACAAGTTTAAAACATGAAAATGAGAAAAGTAAGTTAAGATCTTTCTTAGTCAATCCAAAATGAAGTTTTGGTGTGGTTTTCACACTTTTCATTTTCAAAACCCCACCTACTCTCGGGTGCCCACTACTCTCTCCCTTGAACTCCATACTACATTGTTCGAGGAATGAAAATTAGTGAAGGTTTTTTGTAAAAATGTATGTAAACCATATTTATATTTTTTTCTCGTTACTATACCACATAATAAGACTATGTGCGCAAGTTTTATATTTTTTTGAATTTTTTCGAATTAGTTATGCTCAACCCTAATCACTCAAAACCCCACAAAACCTCTCAAAACCCCTCAAAACCCCGCACACTACCGGGTCGTCGATTGTTGTGCGTGGACGGTTGAGATCAGGCGCTAGGGTTAGCTAAAGTGTCCTTCGATCCGCATGAGACACGTTGATTGGTTGAATCAGTGAGGTTTGGATCAGCCTCTCTCGTTAGGGCATCAGGACCGTTCATTTGAATCCAATGACACGAGTTGACGCGGTGCATGGACCAAGCCTACGCAGTGCCCTTTCCATCGTTGCATGCGTGCCCGTGCCTACCCGCAGCGCCGGCACCCGTTGCAGCACGCATGCCCACCCGCAGAACTGCGCTCGTGCGTTGCATGCATGCCCTCGACGTAGCCCTGCTCCGCCACCCCTCTCGACGCAGTAAGCTGTCGCATGCCTACCATTAGCATCGATGCAGCATCGCATCAAAGCATGCACCCGGCCACAATGCAGCAGCCAGACCCCGATGAAGACAACCAAAAAGCCAACGGTGCATGGTGTGCGGTGCATAGCATGCTCCTCTTTGAACGACACAATACTGGCATGATGGGTATCGATGCAGTTCAAACGGCGTGCTGCTCGTTACAAGATGGGAAAATTAAGGCGTCCATTATTGTCACATCTCCCATCGACCGAACGTTGCCCCCTAGCCAGGCCCTAGCAAGCAGGCTACACTGCGGGCCCCTACATTGCCATGCATGCATGCACGGTCGGCACACGCAGAGAACCTGGGGCAGGCGTATCCCCTTGACCCACGACGGCACAGACGCGTGCGTGAGCCCGTCCCCCTTGACCCGCGACCGGTGGCACAGAAGCGTCGCAGCCCGTTTCCCACGCTCGTGTACACACTTTGATGGGGCGCCACCAAACGCCGCCCGCCCATTAATTTTACGGGGTGAAACCACGTTTCACTTGGGCTATTTAAGCCGGGCACTATCGTCTTCCTCTCCCTCCTCATCCATACCCATTCCTCTGCCTCCTCTGCCCTCCTTCTTCCTTCTTCTCCATCAAACCCGATCGAGCCCTCGAGCCACCATGCAGTACAACGCCCCCACCTACCGCTTCCCCCCAACCGTGCCGGAAAGGCTCTACCCGGCCGGAGTCTATGTAGAGAGAACCCTTAG
>NC_057814.1:91973401-92210444 GCF_018294505.1 Triticum aestivum | reverse complement strand
AGTTAACAGAGTTCTTCCTTGCGGCCGGCTTCCGCCACCTCCCCCGCGGCTCTCCAAGGATGTACCATCTTGAGGAGATCAACCACAATGGCGTTGTGGTTGGGCTCCTCGCCACGTTCACTAACCCCTTCAATGCTTTCCACCTCCTCGGGCGAGCGTATTGGATTGGTTGTGAGTTCATAGCTTTCACCACCTATAATATCTTCACCGACTTCAACAGCATCTTCCCCAACAACGGCGTTATGCACACGCTCCCGTACCCCATCAACAACGGGAATGAGTGAAGGGCGGCGCCCGGAGGAGCGAGGTGGCGTTGTTCACCCGGAGGAGGAGGAGAAGAAGAACCCGAAGAAGAACCCGCGTTTGGTGCCCCCCGATCTATCTAGCTTGCTATATGTCTATCGTATTAGTTTTTTTAAGTTGTAATCATTATGCTACTATTATTAAGTTGTATTAGTATTTTAAGTTGTAAGGCTGTCGTGGAGTTGTAAGGCTATCATGGAACTATGGGTTGCAATCGTTATGCTTCTATATAATCGTTATGCTACTATATATATTGTGTGTTTCGTGCTATTATTTGTAGATTGCTATGGGTTGTTCTTGCTATTATTTGTGTATTGCTATGGGTTGCTACGGGCCCGGGTTGCTACACCCCAATCACCACACACACCATCTTCAAAATATTGGCCAAACCATGGACATGCAACTAGGAGCCCCATGCAAACCCACTATGGACATGCAACTAGGAAATGCAAACTAATTTACTTCATGCAAGCATGCAACTCATTTAGTTCATGGAACCGTAGACATGCATAAAAACAAGTAACATTTAGTTTTAGTGCATCAAAAAATGATCCATCACAAAATTTAGTGCAAGAAAAAGGCCAAAGTAAAAACAAGTAACATATTATTTGCAAAGTTAGAGGTGGGCTGGTGCCCCTATGCGGGTGGGCTGGTCTCACGGCCCAACATCTATTCGGCAGCCCAGTTTTGTTTTTTACTAGAAACTGAATTTGGGTGTGTACTCTGTTAACTGAATAACAAAAATAGACGAAACAGAGGATAGACACTGAATAATTTGTGTTCCAAATTGTTGCTTCAATTCAGATACATAACTTGGCATGGCGCACAGATCACATCCTCTACCCTGACAGGCCTAAATGCCCATTCTAATGACGGATGAACAACAAATAAAACAAAAACAGAGCAATGATACAACAATAGAACCCCCCTACCATGATATTTGCTTGCTTCTGCAAATCGATCATCTGCATTAGATGTTTCTTGATCTTCTTCAGTTCCTCGGTCAGTTCGGACTCCGCATGCAGTTCAGCATTGCGCACATACATCGCCATCGGGACGACTCTGCCCGCCCCTCCGCCCGAGCTCCCCGTATTCTCCACAGCAATCGGCAGCACCCCGCCCAAATTGAGCTCCCAGGTTGCGGCCACGCTCGAATCAACGTAGCCCTCAAACTGAATCCTATCAACATATTCATCAATCCACTCGAAATGGTAACATTTCTTCAAGATCTGAAAAGAACAACATGAACCCTAAATCCCAAATTCGAGGAGAAAAAACAAAATATGGAGAAATCAGAGCAAAAGACAGCGAAAGAACGGGCTAAGAACTGAGATCTAACCTTGCCATCCCTTCTTGCCATTGGTTTGCTCAAGCATTTCACAAATTCCCGCCCAAGATTGCCATTGTCATCCCTCTTAGTGACCAACCGTTTAAGAGGGTCTCGGCGTGGGCAGTCAGGGCACCTTGTCAGCAGCACTGGTCCATACTGTCGCCATTTTGGGTGCGTGGCGGACGAGGTAGACATTTGCGCTAGGTCGTCGGAGAAGAGAAAGATTGGGGAAAGGGGATGAATGGGCGGCGGCGGGCGGACGGGCATGGGCGCTCGTCTCTTCTAGCTGCGAGGAGGTGGGTCCCGCGAATAGACAAGTGGTGGGTCCCGCGCTTACGTGGATAAGTGGTGGGTCCAACCCCCAACAGCTAACGAGGGCATCAGTTGAGTTAAACAGCCATGTCGTGCGTGGGCTATTTACCTGCTCAAAATTGTCGCACCACAGCCATTCGCTGAAACAACGTCGCACACTTGCCAATTCACCTTAAATGTGTCGCACAGGAGCTATTGGCCCCCACAATCTGAATTTCAGTTAGTTAAAATGGGCAAAAAATAACTGAATAAGCCCTGCCTGAAAAACAAGTACGTAACTGGATTTTTCATCTCAAAATAACGATGCCTGGAGCCCTTGACATCCTTGCTGCCTTTTCAAACAAATATATAGTTGTTACAGTGTATGATATGCAATGCATCCTGCACTAATACCATAGAAAGATTGCTATACACACCGAAGTCTGAAGATTGCTCCAACTCGGTGTATGGTCTTGATAATTCCTGAGCGGCCTCCTTCGAGGACAACCACTTTCTGCGGCTCGTTGTTTACAGAATTCGTTTCTGAACCATTCTGACGATTAACACCGCCATGCTTCCTCTTTTTTGGTAGGATTTAGTATATGGTTTTGTTGGCCGCCTCCTTTGCTCTCTCACTGCTTTTAGTCGATTCAGTATGCGCCGCAGCTGCTCGACGAAATGGACACACAGGCCAACAAGATCAAAGGAAAAACAGGGCAACAAGACTTGGTTGTGTTCCAGGCATCAATGCCCTTCTTTCTTTCACTGAACCGGCAACACACCGGCTCTTTTCTTTTGATGTACACACTCAGTGCACCCACTAAGTGAATTGATGACAGAAAACACATTTGCACACTCTACCAGTTTCAGCTCTGTAAACATGAAGGTCGTCAATATTCAGGAGTAAAATAAAAGTCACATCAGAGCCAATACAATGCCGCACCCACGGAAAAATTAGTCGAAAAGGCAACTCGTCAGGATGCAAGACAAATGTTAATTAATCATGAAAGAAGTAGGATGCCAAAATACCAGGTGTTAAAACAGAGCAAAACCGGTCAAAAATGACACGAAGGGCAGGCATGTAAAATGTCCAGCAGTCCAACATAGATGATCATGGAACCATACACATCATGCAAACGAAACTTAACTGACAACATTGACGCACTTCCAAATAATATAGTATCACAGACAAGAATACCTGCAAATCATTTCTCGACTCCTTGTGAACATAAGAACATCAAACAAGTCCACAACACCATCTCATATATGTAACTCTTAACTGCTAGGATGAAGACACATTATCTCTTCTTCAGGCCATGAGGTAAAGATCTAGCCATCATTGGATGAACCAACGATGGTGAGATCTGCCTTAACAAGGCAGCTCGATCCCACAACATAGCCTCCCGACGGGTCCTTGAGTTTCTTGAGCCCAATAAAGTTAGGCCATCCCCAACTATGTCCACATACCCAGAGACCTGCGATCACCATAAAAGTTAGATCAACTGTAATCATGAGGTTACATACACTAGCTGCTTGAATAAGGAGAGTTGAACCTGAAGTTCTAGTCCAGTGTTTCCCATTCTTTTGGTCCAGGATGGAGAGTGTCATTTCAACCACCTTCCCGGACTCTGAAGGGAGCTCATCCGAGGTATCCAGGAACAAGTACAAGCTGAGGCAGTCAGTGCTGTACTTGTCACCATGCGGATACATGCCGATGTACCTGTTGGCAAGAATGGAAAGTGACACTTAAAATATAATTGGCTGCTTGGGAAAATGTATATCAAGAACGTGATTGGTTACTGAAATCAGAAACTTTGGACACAACTTGGTGGCATTACAATTGTACAAAAAATCTAAGCAAAAGCATGACTGCAGTACAAGATATTACAATGTTACGTGAAAACAATCTGAGAAAATAATCGATGGTATGTGACAGATACAAGAACCGTTTGTACCAAATATGTACTCCCTCTGGCCCAAAATAAGTGTCACAGCTTTAGTAGAACTTTGTAATAAAGTTAGTAGAAAGTTGACACTTATTTTGGGACGGAGGGAGTACATGATAAGGAAATTACTAGATTTTTTTCGTCCTAAACTACATAGATTTTTTAGTACTACATTGTTTCTAATTTTCTACATGATAAGGAAATAAGTGTCATATCTTGGTTGAATGATTAGAGAACAAGCTAAAAAATCCAGTTGGAATATGAAGGACTGGTAAAATAAAATGTTGTATAACACATGCATATTATTTATATAAATCATTTGGTGATGTAACTACCCAGATGTATACATTTATGTCCGCCAACTTCAAATGTAGGAGAACGGACGAAGTGCTTCAAGTCCAATTCAAGGAAATTGTTCATGGCCCAAGTGTATGCCCCTTTAATGAACCCCTTCTTCTGGACAAATAGATTCTGAACTGTGGTAGCCTTCTTCTGAACCACAACAACCTTCTTTTCAGGAGAAGAGACATCAATTTTTAATATCTTCACACCGAAGACACAGCTATCATCAACTAGAAAAGCAGATGATTTCAGTAGCTCTTGAAGAGGAATCAAGCAATGCTGCTCCGAGTAGGCATTCTTGAAATCAAAATTGTAGCTAGCTGCATTTAGGTAAAGGTTAGAACTTAGAGATTAGAGAACGAAGGAGTTGTAGCTTGCTGTGTTATAGGTAAAAGTTAGAAAATTAGAGAAACAAAAACTTGTATGTAAATTGTAAAGTGAAAACATCCCAAATGACACATAATCAACTTTTCAGTGAAAAAAAAGCATATAGTAAGCTTTCACCCCAGTTAGCAGATCAAAGTAGTTAAATCCATAGAAAAAATCAAAGTGAAAGAGTACAGGAACGTTGTTCGAATCAGAAGAGTCTGTGTGACACACAGTATAGAAGGTCGACGGACAAACTTAACTGCGAAGAAAATATCAAGCAACTTGTTAATGGGAAATGTAATTGGATGGATGCAGTTAAAAAAACATGTTCACGAGTACCTTTGCATCCACAATACTTTCCTTTTGAATGGTTGAATATTGACAACTCGAACACTGCATGCACAATGTGACCTAGCTCCAAGCATCTGTGGGCTATCTTAAGAGAAAGAGCCACGTATGGATTTCCCTTATCATCTTGCTTGTGCTTTGGAGTCACTTGCAGGTAGCTGGGAATGGGATGGGAATTGAAGGAAACCAAGTAAGTCTACAAATCATAACTGAATCAAGCCTAACATTTTCACTTCATGCATCTTATATATCCAGCTTCATCATCTGGCTGTTTTTATGGGTTTGTGAGATTGTGAATTTGTGATTACTATTTCAACCTGATTGAAACATGATTTCTGGGTAAACAACACCCTAAATTATTAGGTATATTTGTTAACAGATAGTTGCTTTATCCACTAGAAAAAATGATATTTATACATCTAATTCGTTGATTAAAGTTGCTATTGCGATTAGGACGCGTACCACTTGTACCCAGAGCAGTCAAAAGCAGCAGAGAATGCTGAGGTAGCCTTCGTCTCAAGTAGCGCGTAGAAGTCATGAACCTTCCATTTGAAATGTGGAACATGGGTCTTTCCTAAGCTTGCAGGAGCTGAAATTTCCACAGAAGGAGGTAACAACTCAAAATTATGTTCATCCTTCGGAAAATGGAGGGGCGCAGAATAGTTCTCAAGCTATGTTGAGATTATATGAACAAAAATCTTGCATACAATGATTTGTGACAAGCAACCACTAATACATTGCAGTACTAGTTATCATGTCACCAGGCAGGGATACAAAGGACAGGACATGCGCTTTTTTTTCTTCTTATTTTTTAATATAAGAGGCCACTTTTACATGTATAAGTAGTAGTTGTATCTACTATTGGTTCAGATGAATAAGCATTAGGATCAGCAATGTGATGCATTCAGAGGGATTCAGTTCATGAACATGCACGATGGTGAGGGCAAGAACTTCCTGAATTTAAAGCTATCTGTAACCTGACTTTAGAGCTACACATGCAAAATTTAAAGCTATCTGTAACCCTGACTTTAGAGCTACACATGCAAAACTTCATGAACACGATGTCTGAAGTTGAATTGGGCGGACAGACATACCTGTGCTCCCGGAGTTGCCCATATATAGCTCTGCCCCTTCCTCTTCTTTCTTCTTGGTCTGCAGGTGAAATTAATCATGGCGCCTTAGCAAGGGCATAGTGGATAAGATGTCTAACATTGGTAAAGATACTTATATCTTGATCAAAACAGTTACCAGACGCACACAACAGGCATACAAAAACTAATTATGCATATTGCCACAACGCGGAATTATGGCGTACGGTTTGCGAGAATGTTAAACCCTAAATCGGAGAGATCAAAAGGTCTAAGGGAACACGCCACAAGTCGGGAGATTAGAAAGAAGAGATCCGGTTCTTTCTCAAACGATGCCCAAGAAAGCCAATACTAAGTCGCAATGTCGCATTAGCCTGAAAGTTGTCGTCGAAACCCTCTAATCTAATCTAGAAGGCGCAAACATAAGGACGAAGCAGGAGAAAGACCTGGATTTGGGCGCAGATTGCACAATGGCTGACTTCCTCGGACGGCGTTTGTTGGAGCTGCTAGATGAAGGGGGGTTTATGCTTTTATGGAGGCTGCCTATCCTAACCAAGACTCGTGGATCTCGCGGCAAGTGATTTCTGGTAACTGGACGATTCCGTGATTTTAGGAAACGGGTATACTACAACGCTAACCAATCAATTACTATTTGACAGCACCCTCAATATTTTTTTTTACTATTTGACAGCATATACTTTCGCTGTCATTCATGTTTCTATATCCATTTGCGGGGAGGAAACTTTTTTTCTGAGAAAATTTTGCAGGGAGGAACTAAAAAGCTCACGACCCTAATAAGTGTCATACCTGGAACACATGGTAAGTCCGGACTTTTTTATGGCAAGTATAGTGATGCGAGGATCGCAACTTTAGTTGTCAAGCATGACAATTTTCTTTTTGTATGGCAACTTTTATTTTTTTGTTTGCCTTTTCTTTTCAGATGTCAACTTTAGTTTTAAAAAAGTCAGGATGCTTCATGCCAGGCGTGTGATAGAAAAGCTTAAAGGTTTGCTCTGTATCTTAAGCGCCTTCCCCAAGAATAATTATTCTTACTAACTCCGTTGAAATATATATGGGCTTTAGGCCCATGAAAAAATTTCAGGAAAACCCTCTAAGGGCCCATGTAGGTGTCATGACAAGGTGGTTGAAAATTTGGTCCCACCTCATTTTTCGTTAAACAATGCCTCACATCATTTGTGGAGGAGAGTGGAGACCCTTTTATAAGAGCAACTCCAATGCGCCGATCCAAACTGTCTGCGCATGTCTGCTTGGATCGAATTGGACACAATTTGCGGTCCAACGCGCCGACGCAAACAGACGAGCATCCGCTTTTTGTCCGCCCGCGACTCATTTCAGGCCCAAATTTGGACCGGATTTGCGTCGGCGCAGACATGCAACGGACGCGCGCGACGCCCGCCCTTGTCTTCCCCTTGGTCCGCCAGTCGGTGGCACATCAATCTCCATTTCCCTCTCTTTCCTAAAAAAACCTCATGCCCACCCGCTCTCCCGGCCGCTCGCCATGGACGAAGGGTTGAACCACGACGCTGCTGCTGGCATCGCCTCCACCGACGACAAGCCCTGCGCCCGCGAAAAGGTGCTGGCGCCCAAGCCGAAGAAGGTGCTGACCGACGCGCAGCGGGCCAAGAGGGAAGGCCGGAGGGAGGTGGCGGCCGGCAAGCTGGAAGCCGCCGCCGCCGCACAACAAGAGGCCACCATCGTGGAGAACAGCCGCCTTGTCACTGCGGCCACTAAGCAGGCACTACTCTACCTAGGGTTTGACAACCCCGGCCAGCACGGGCTCATCAGCTGTTCGTCCGCCATGGCCAGAGTTGCCGCGCACGTTCACCACGCCACAGACGCCAACTCCAACTACTTACCCGTGACAGTCGCCCGCGCCTTCCTCCGCATCCAACGTCGTCGGCGTGTCCATCTAACCCATCGTCCGCCTCCCCCTCCGCCATTGTCCTTGTCCTGCCCGCTGTCCGACTCCGCCCCGGTATGCACACCTTCCATCTCTCTGTTAATGGACATTATAGTTGTTCTCATTATTGTCACTAGTAGAAAACAGGGCTTTCGTTCGGGCATGGCAAGCCCATTAGTCCCGGTTCAGTCACGAACCGGGACCCATGGGGGCATTTGTCCCGGTTCGTGAGCCCAGGGGGCCGGCCGGGGCCTCGTGGGCATTGGTCCCGGTTCGTATGGAACCATTTGTCCCAGATTCGAGGCACGAACCGGGACTAATGGGCCTCGCTCCTGGCCCACAACCATTGGTCCTGGTTCTTGGCATGAACCGGGACAGAAGGCCCGGATTTAGTACCGGTTCTAGCCACGAACCGGGACAAATGAGCTGCCTATATATACCCCATCGCCGCAGCAGAGCACTCCACAGTGCTCTATTTTTTCTGGCCGTCGAGGGGAGGGCATTTGGGTGCTCTAGCTCACCTCCTATGCACATGAGGTGTTCGATGAAATGTCTGAGCCACACTAGTTAATCTTTCTCCTCTCGAAACTCGACCTCCGGGCTCCATTTTCCCCGAGATTTGTCTAAGTTTAGCGGTCCGTCATGTCCCGTCCCCGTCTTCACCGCCGTCGATCGCCCGCGCCGATCTCGTCGCCAGCACCACCGTGGTGAGCCTCTTGTTCTTATCTTCTTTCTAAAAGAAAAAAATTCTTACTTCAGATAGATACTTGTCTAATTTTGTTACTTTTATTATTCCCTTTTATTATATAGTGCGATGGTTTTGGTATCCGCCCCCGTCGGCCCTCGTCCTGTCTATGATTCGGATGTGGTATATATTATCTTTATAACTATTGGTTCATTTATTGTTTATGAAAATTATGCCGACCAACGTGACATAGATTTTATTTATCTAGGAGGTATGTGAACCGGAAATTCCAACCGACCCTATTGTCGAGAGGTTACATTTAGTTGAAGAAGAAAACAATTTCTTGAAGGAAAAAATAAAAAAAATTGAGGAGGAGAAGATGATATTGGAGTTGCATGTTGTGGATGTCGTCGATGATCACAAGATCAAGATGGATGCAATGCGCTTGAAGATTAGAAAGATTAGAAAATATGCCATTCATACCGAGGCTTGGTATCATTATGCCGTTGGATCAATTGTTACCTTGGTTGCGATTATGATCGCATTTGTTTTCGCATTGAAATGTTTTACATAGTTTCAATGTATGGTTTAATTAATTAGATGCTCTGGAGAGCTATATGTTGTTAGATGAGAACTATGTATGTACTTTTGGTTTTAATGTGATGATGAACTTCTATTAATTTGGTCACTTAATTATCTATTCATTATGTTTTATAATGGTTTTTGACACACTTAATTATATATAATGCACGCAGATGAGCCGGCAATGGATGTACGGTGACAGACACACCCCCGAGTACATTAAGTGGCTGAGGCAAACAAGCAGAATGATTTTATGTGTTGTCCATGCCCTACATGTGGGAATACGAAGTCTTACTTTGACCGGAAAATCCTTCACACCCACCTGCTTTACAAGGGTTTCATGCCACACTATAATGTTTGGACGAGGCACGGAGAAATAGGGGTTATGATGGAAGACGGCGAAGAAGAAGAGGACGATGACAACTATGTGCCCCCTGAATACGGTGATGCTGCAACGGGGGAAGCTGCTGAAGATCAAGAGGAACTAGACGATGTGCCCAATGATGCTGCAACGGGGGAAGCTGCTGAAGATCAAGAGGAACCAGTGCCCGATGATGATGATCTCCGCCGGGTCATTGTCGATGCAAGGACGCAATGCGAAAGTCGAAAGGAGAAGCTGAAGTTCGATCGCATGTTAGAGGATCACAAAAAAGGGTTGTACCCCAATTGCGAAGATGGCAACACAAAGCTCGGTACCGTACTGGAATTGCTGCAGTGGAAGGCAGATAATGTTGTGCCTGACAAAGGATTTGAGAAGCTATTGAAAATATTGAAGAAGAAGCTTCCAAATGACAACGAATTGCCCGACAATACATACGCAGCAAAGAAGGTCGTATGCCCTCTAGGATTGGAGGTGCAGAAGATACATGCATGCCCTAATGACTGCATCCCCATGCCAACTTTCAACCTTTTCAGAGTTCATTTGAAATGCTTTTCAATTTTAGGGTCTTATAGCTCAAAATAATTAGTAAATGCATGAAAAATGGTGCATGAAAAATAAAAAATAAAATAAATAAGAAATTAGAAACAAAATAATATAAAATTTATTAAAATATATAAGTAGAAACAAAATAAAATAAACTTTAATAAAATTTATGAAACTAAAATTAACAAAGTATTTCTGTTCAAAACATTATAAGAAACCTCTAGTATTATTGAAACTAAAATCATATAAAATTGATGCAACTAAAATACGAAGTATTTTCTGTTCAAAATCATTAAAAGCAAAAAGAATTTTCATAAAGAACTTTTTTGATAGAAACTTTAATAGCAAAAAGAATTATCATAAAGTAAAATAAATAATAATTAGAAACAAAATAAAATAAAATAAATAAGTATTTTGTTGTAAGTAGAAACAAAATAAAATAAATAAAGCAAAAAAGAAAACAAAAAACTGGGAAAAAATAAAAAAATGCCACCTACTGGGCCACCACGGCTTGAATACGACTAGAAACCCATCCATGGGCCAGGATTCAGGCCCGCAGAAGGCCCAGCAGGCCCACAGGCATAGCAGTGCAAGATTAGGCCCAGAGGCCTGCAGTTCAGAGGAGTTCAATGGAGATGGCAGGGCAAGGCTTATAAATAGGTCCTGCCGCTCCTCGGCTAGCGAGGTGGGACTAAACATCCCACCGCACCGCGGCTTTGGCAGGCGCAGGACATTGGTCCCGGTTGGTGCCACAAACCGGGACCGATGCACACCTTTGGTCCCGGTTCGTGGCACCAACCGGTACCAATGCCCCCCCTTTAGTCCCGGTTGGTGCCATCAACTGGGACCAAAGGCCGCCGCTTCCCGCCCTTTGGGCTGCTGAAAAGAGACCTTTGGTCCCGGTTGGTGGCACCAACCGGGACTAAAGGGGGGCATTGGTCCCGGTTGGTGCCACGAACCGGGACCAAAGCTCTGGGTGTATAACCAACACTTGTGAAAATTTTCATCTTCATCTCGCAGTTGCCCCTGACGACCCCTCGACGACATCGACGCCGCCAAGCTGCCCCGACGCCGCCCGCCGCCCCCGCCGTCGCCGTCGCCCGCGCCCTCGCCGTTGCCGCGCGCCGTCCCTACCCTGACGCGCGCCGCCCCTGCCCCGCGCCCTCGCCGTCGCCGCGCCCTCGCCCGTCGCCGTCGCCCGCGCCCTCGCCGCGCCCTCGCCCGACTCGTCGCCGCACGCCGCTCCTGCCCCGATGTATTTTTTAGATATATGTATTTTTTATGTATGTTCATATATGTATGTATGTATTTTTTACATGTTTTTTGTATGTATGTATGTATTTTTTCAATTGTAATGATGTTTTAAAAATACATATATGCAAAAGTTAGATTTTTAGAAAAGTTTGTAAAAAATACATCAAAGTTAGGAAAATTTAGAATGTGCTAAATATGTCAAAAATGTGAAAAATGATGGTTAGATTTTTGTGGTTGTAAAAGAGTTAATGATGTTAATTTTTTTGGTTGTAAAAGAGTTAGGAGAATGTGCTAAATATGTCAAAAATGTTTTTTTGTTCATATACAGAAAGTTTTTATATATGACTATGGATATATGAGCAATGATGATACATGGATGTATGCATTGATATATATGAGAAACGATGTTCATAGAATATTTACCAAGTATATATGTATTTTTTTTCATAGCATTTTTTTCCATTTATATATGTATGTGGCTATAGATGGATATATATGATAAATGATGATCCATGGAAAAGTTTTATATATGCAAAAGTTACAGTTTTAGAAAAGTTTTATATATCTAGCTAGGAAAGGAAGAAGAAGAAAAAGAAGGAGAGGAAAAATGAAAATAAGAAGAGGAAGAAAGGAGAAGAAGAGGAGAGGAAGAAGAGGAGAAATAAAAAAGAAGAGGAAAAAAGAAGAAAAAGAAGAGGAGAAGAGGAAAAAATAGAATATCTATTTTTCTTCTTCTCCTCTTTTTTTCTTCTTTTTTTCTTCGATCTTCTCCTCTATTCCTTTCTTCTTCTCCTCTTTTTATTTCTTTTTATTTCTTCAATCTTCTCCTCTATTAATATCTTCTTCTCCTCTTTTTATTTCTTCTTCGTCTTCTTATTTTTTATCGGATATGTCGTTGTCGATATATCCCGTGTCCCGATAACTTCAACACGAGGGGGGGGGGGGTTCGACCTACCCCCTCCCCGATAACATTATTTTCCCATGTATGTATGTCGTCGTTGTCGATATAACCCCCTCTCGAATAACTTCGACCGTGATAACTTATAGCACGGGAGCACCCCCTGGCCCTCTCGCTCGACCAAAACTCTCGAGGACACCCAAACCCTAGAAAAAAATGATGTTGGTCTCCTACCCCCTCCCGCCGCGCCCCTACCCTTGAAGCGTTGCCGAGGCCACCTCAAACCCGGAATAAGCTAGGTCTACGTTTGCACTAATATATCCACCTGTTGTCATGTTTGTGTAATAATTGCCATGTTGTAATATTTGTAGAAACAATGGAGCACGGACGAGACGTGGAAGCAGAAGAGGTGTTGGGGGACATAATCTTAGCCGGAGGTGATATCTTGTCGTATCTTAACGACAATGATGGTCTGGAAGAACAGAGTGAAGAAGCAGGCTACGGTGATCGAAGAGTGGAGGAGGAAAGACATGATTATGATGGCTCCGATGACCCAATGCTGGTGCAAGAAGGAGCCCGTGGTGATGGCTCCGGTGACCGAACAGAGTCCGGCCAGGTAAATATATTAGTTAAGCCTGTGCTGACTAGCTAATTGATGCATTCATTGTTTTGGTATGTACACATATTAATTAACTCTCGTCTTTCTTCTTTTTTTCTAGCCCTCCGGATCGAGCACAACTTCGGTAAAGAGACGAGGCCCGAAGAGAAAGTTGCGCTCGGATGAAAGGTTTGAGATCACAGCAATCGCGCGCGACGGCCAACCGATTGAACCCATCCGGACAAAGGAAGCATTTGCTGCTCAGTGCGGGGTTCTTGTTAGGGACAAGATCCCGATCAGCATCCACCAATGGTATAAGCCTAAGAAGGAAGACCCTGAGGTGTCTTATGTCAATGATATGCAGAAAGATGATCTTTGGAATGAGCTGAAGGCAAATTT
Organism: Triticum aestivum; assembly: GCF_018294505.1. Classification (NCBI taxonomy): domain Eukaryota; kingdom Viridiplantae; phylum Streptophyta; class Magnoliopsida; order Poales; family Poaceae; genus Triticum; species Triticum aestivum. The sequence continues at coordinate 92,197,165 of NC_057814.1, read as the reverse complement.
CACCCTACTGCCAGAGGAGGATCCGGAGAAGCTAGTTAAAGAGCAATTAATCAAGTCTCATGCTCTTAAGAAGATGGCAGACCTATTCAGGAGGTGGAAGAATGAGCTGAAAACGTTTGTCGACAAAGAAGAGACACCAGAATTCTTCGGCCAGTATGAGAAGATCGGAGATCACTGGTCTGCATTTGTGGCCCACAAGACAATGGAAAAGAGTAAGAAGATGTCAGCGACAAACAAGAAGAATGCTGCGAAGAAGAAGCTTCACCATCGCATGGGGTCAGGTGGCTACCTCAAAGCCAGGCCTAAGTGGGCCAAGGCTGAGAATGATCTGCTTGATAAAGGGATCGAACCAGAGACAATGAACTAGCCAGACCGTTGCCGGACTTGGTTCTTCGGGGCTGGCGGAAAATTGGACCCTGTATCAGGGAGGTGCATTTGGACGGACGAGCTTTCGAGAATACCAGTCAAGAGGCTTCAGCACTATATCGATGCAGTGCAGCAAGGGACGTTCGTTCCAGACAGAGAGAACGACGATCTCACAATGGCCCTCGGGAATCCTGAGCACCCTGGACGGACACGAGGCACGCCAGGCTCCGTTCCGTGGAAGGCTGGTTTTCCGGACGCAGGCGGTTACAAAAGCCAGGAGAGGAGGAAAAAAGTGGAGCAGACCCAAATTCAGAAGCTGCACGAAAGGGTTCAAGCGCTAGAGGAACGAGACGCCAATCGACATGCCGAAACTACCCCGCCATCTCAGCGGAGAAGCAGCGTGGCTTCCACCGAGCTGCTTCAGCCGGAGCATGTCTTGACGGCTCCTGCTAGGTACCCCGTGGATGCTATCACAAAGTCTCAACATTGCCACCTTATGACGCAATGGCAGAACTTCAAAGTCAAGGCGGCTGTTGGCTCTGTTTTACCTCCTGAACCCCCCGCAACCTACCACTGCCGGCCGATTCCAGAAGGATATGCTAGGGTGATGGTGGATGAAATAACGGAGGGATTTGAGGACCTCCGGCTTGACCACCCTACCGGTGAAGGGGAGACTCGGCTGGGTTCTGCTCTGAAGACTCCATGCCTATGGCGGAAGGAGCTCATCAACCTTCCGAACTGGACGCCTCTGGCGAGTAAGGGCACTCCGCCTCCTCCTCTGCCTCCTCCTCCGGCGAGTGATAAGGGCACTCAGCCTCCTTCTCCGGCGCGTGGCGGCACTCCGCCTCCTCCTCCGCCTCCTCCTCCGGCGAGTGATCAGGGTACTCAGCCTCCTTCTCCGGCGCGTGGCGGCACTCCGCCTCCTTCTCCGCCTGCGCCGGCGTGCCAGAGCAGCCAGCCTCCTCCTTCTCCGCCTCGTCAGCAAGGGCGGAAGAGATCCGCCGCCGCTCTGGCTGCTCCGGCGCGTCGTAGTCCTGCTCCTCCGCCTCGTAAGCACGGAAAGAAGACAGCCGCAGCCGCTCCGTCTGCTCTGCCGGCGTCTAGCGGTACAGCCAGAGGCGGGAGGCAATACAGATTCGGTCCTTCTCTGAAGACTCTAGAGAAGTTACCATACGAGAGGACCGAGGAGGAAACTAGGAAGATCGTGCGAGCCGAAGTGACGAACTTCTTTGAAGGGGTGAAAGCAAATAAAAATCCACCTCCGGAGGAGAAGGTAGATCCGGTGGAAGCGAAGCGCACTCTGGCTGCCCTGACAAAACCACCAAAGTCTCCGCCGAAAGGCAACTATGAGAGCATTATTGCAAAGACATTTGCCGAAGCGGAGCGGCCGGGAAGTACTGTCAGTGATCAAAGGTTAAAAGAACGACGAGCTGGGAAAAAAATTGCCCAGCTCGGCGAACAAGCGAACCAATCGTGCCCCCCGCTCAAGGTGTCTAGCGACATCGTCGCTAATGATCCAAGGATGGTGCCCGGTTATAGCAATCTTGGAGATTACGTGCCCGACGATGTACACTATGATATCTTGGAGGTGGACGAACACAAATACCATTACGGGAAGCCTCTCGTCAAAGATGAAAGATCTCTAACAACGATGATGCGAAGATTACATGATTGGTACATGAAAACCTGCAGAGAGTCTGGGGGGAGGGATACTTTGACGCTGAGAGTTAAACCGGAGCATGACCTCGTTGGAATTGAACTGTTGAATGTTCCATTTGAGGAGTTCTTCCAGTTTTTCAATCAAAAGGCCCTCGATAAATCAACAGTCACTTGCTACTGTCTATAAGTAGTACTACTTCTGTCATTAAGTCTCTCTATGTAGGTCAGCTCTTTCATTGCAGGTATTTATAATTATCCTCACTATATTATGCAGATTGAAGATCGCCGAATTGAAGAAAAGACAAATCGGTGATATTGGGTTCATTAACACAAATCTCATAGATGCAACTGAGGTTAAATATCATGCCGAAGATACCTGGGCTAACTTGCTACGATCGTTGGTAATAAATGAAAACAAAGATATAATACTCTTTCCTTACAACTTCAAGTGAGTGTTACTGTCTTGTGCATATTCGGTTCCCTTATTAGTCCAGCTTATAAGAATGTAACTGATGACTTATGCATGCGTGCGCAGCTTCCACTATATTCTCCTAGAGTTTAAGCTCGAGCAGGGAGTAGTAACCGTCTTCGACTCGAGACGAAAAGATCCCCAGGACTATGCGGACATGACTCAAATGCTCGAGAAGTAAGTTAAATCGATCATTGTCCACCATATCAGCAACTTTGTTCATTTCCTGATATCATGTAATTTTTTTCTTTGTCTGGCAGGGTTTGGAGAAAATTCACCAAAAAAGCTCCGGGACTGCCGAAGAAGTTGCAATTTAAACACCCAAAAGTAAGTACTATAGTAGCATGTTCCGCGCATCTCCTAGTGATTCAAGCGCTAGTTTCATCAATACCATTTAGCATGCTTGCTTATCAGTTTGATTGACCTCTATTTCTTGTAAAGTGGTTGTGGCAGGAACCCGGGAATAATTACTGTGGATACTATGTTTGTGAGTCCATCCGCTACACGACCTGTGAGCGGGGCTACTCTGACGAACAATATGAAGTGCGTAAGAAATAATATTCACAATTTTATTTTATTACCATCATTTGTGTTGAGTTTCATTTATTCATATATATATATATGTATGTATGTATGTATTGACCCCCTTCTTCAAATTAGATGTTTCGGAAGTGGGATGAACTCCTAGCACCAGATCGTATGCGAGCAATTCAAGAGGAATTGGCGGCATTCTTCCTTGACCAGGTGATCGCTGAAAACGGAGAATACTATGTGGACCCTGTGTTCTTACAATTTAATTAGGAGATTATATTGTAAGAAATAATTATTGTATATATGTAGCCGGTAGTGTCGGATAGATATACGAGAACTTGTTGTTCGACCAATCTCTCGGAGAAGGAGAGGTGGTCGATATCACTTCTCTCTGTATGCATATGTTCATGACGATCTTCTGTTTCCTTCATTTGATTACTAGCTAGTGTGTCTAGTCCTCTCCATACGTATATAGTACGTAGCGTAGACCAAGCATGGAGATAAGAGAGGACACTTCTCTCTATTAATTAGCTAGCTAACACAATATATTAAACACCTAAATTAACCCCCCAAAACCCCCAACCCCCCCTTTCAAAAAAACAAAAACCCCAGCCACTGAAATGCTGACGCGTGGATGCCTATTGGTCCCGGTTAGTGCCACCAACCGGGACCGAAGGCCCTCCTGCCTGGGCTCGCCGCACCGGCCACGTGGACGCCCATCTGTCCCGGTTCGTGTAAGAACCGGGACTAAAGGGTTAGGGCATTAGTAACGACCCTTTAGTCCCGGTTCAAAAACCGGGACAAAAGGCCCTTACCAACCGGGACAATAGGCCCTTTTTCTACTAGTGTGTACTTGTATATTAGCAAGATTTTGTTAGTGTAGTTAAAATTTGTTATATGATATAACATTGAATCTTTGAAATTAGACTTCTTAAATTTGATTGCTTGTGCTAGAGGACTATGTCTTGCATATGGATCAACATATAGTACCATATTTTATTCATGATGCAGGTATTCAAAATGAGTGCCAATGTTTTTGCGAAACATGGATTAAGTTCCATTTCGCTTGAATTCAAGCACTCAATGTGTCCAATTTCTAGGGAAGGTCATGCCAATTTTTTCCATAATTTTATGGACAAGCTACTTAATTTATATTTTCTGTCAGGTGGACAATACTCACTCTTAATCCACAAACTGAGATAAGAGTTGTTCTTAGAGGAGGACACCAACTATTGTCGTAGGGGGTTGTCCTTTTTCTTCTCTTCCTCTTAGACTTTGGTAAAGCAGGAGGAGAAGATGAAGGACGACCATCACCGACAGTCATAAATACAGTGAGTGAGTATACACCATATATACAGCCACTCAAGAGATGAACCGACTGTTGTCGTAGTGGGTCGTTTCTCTTTCTCTTCTTCCTCTAAGACCTTGGTAAAGCAGGAGGAGAGGGGCAAGAACGACCATCACCAACGGTCGAAGTACCCAACATAAGAGCGAGAAATTTCAACCCGAAGGACAAATATGGAGTGTTGTTGTAACAATTCTATCTTTTTATTGTCATAAATCTTCTTTCATAAAAATGTCTTTTATCTAAATGTCAACTTGTTTAATGCAATTTAGATGGAGAAGCCGAGACACCTGTTGGGGAACGTAGTATTTCAAAAATTTCGTATGATCACGCAAGATCTATCTAGGAGAATCATAGCAACGAGCGGGGAGAGTGTGTCCACGTACCCTCGTAGACCGAAAGCGGAAGTGTTTAGTAACGCAGTTGATGTAGTCGAACGTCTTCACGATCCAACCGATCCAAGTACCGAACGTACGGCACCTCCGTGTTCAGCACACGTTTAGCATGATGACGTCCCTCGAGCTCTTGATCCAGTTGAGGACGAGGGAGAGTTCCGTCAGCACGACGGCATGGCAACGGTGATGATGAAGTTACCGGCGCAGGGCATCGTCTAAGCACTACGACGATATGACCGAGGTGTTAACTGTGGAGGGGGTGCCACACACAGCTAGGAACAATTTATGTGTGTTCTAGGGGTGCCCTCCCCACGTTTATAAAGGAGGGAGAGGGAGGGAGGCAGCCTAGGGCGTGCCCAAGTAAGAGGAATCCTACTTGGGCCCCTAGTCCAGTTCGCCCCCCATACCATATTTGGACAAGGGGGAAAGGAAGGAGGGGGAGGGGAAGGAAGTAGGAGTCCTACATCATACTTTCCTTTTCCTCCACTCCTTTCCCTTTCTCCCCACGTGGCTGGCCCTATAGGGGGCGCACCAGGCCCTTGTGGGCTGGTGTGTTCCCTTACTTGGCCCATTAAGCCCATATCATTACCGGGGGTTGCCCCGAACCCCTTCCGGTGACCCGGTATCACCCGGAACACTTCCGGTGTCCAAATACCATCGTCCTATAAATGAATCTTTACCTCTCGACCATTTCGAAACTCCTCGTCATGTCCGTGATCTCATCTGGGACTCCGAACAAACTTCGTTCATCAAATCACATACTCATAATACAAATTGTCATCGAACGTTAAGCGTGCGGACCTACGGATTCGAGAACTATGTAGACATGACCGAGACACATCTCCGGTCAATAACCAATAGCGGAACCTGGATGCTCATATTGGCTCCTACATATTCTACGAAGATCTTTATCAGTCAAACCGCATAACAACATACGTTCACTACTAGAGAAAACCTTACTAGTGGCGCTGGTTTTTTACATACCAGTAGCGCGGGCACCCGCACTACTGCTAGGGCGCTGCAGCTATTATTTAACAGTAGTGCGTTTCTAAACAAGCGCTGCAGCTAAAATACTTAGTAGTAGCGCCTCTTTCTCCACCAACGCTACTACTATCATCACGTAGTAGTAGTGCCCTATTTTCTCCCCTCGCTACAACTAGGTAAATAGAAATAAAAAAAGTCAGATGCAATATTCATGGAAATCAAGACGAGTCCAGTGCAAATAAACTAAGTTCACAGAACCATCTCACAAACATTAACGACAATACCACATTTAATATAACCACACAATCTCACAAACTCATATATAGTAGTCAACAATGCATGGATAGATCATAGTTGATAAGTCTACTAGGTAGTCATACTAGCATATATATGGTTCAGCAGCCATACACATGCATATGTAGTTCTATATGATATCGATGACAACCATCATCCTCAAGCCTGGGCGGTGGGTGTTCCTGATAGTAATTAGGATTGCCTGTCCAACATGAAGATTCTTGCCGACAAGGAAGCTCTTCCACCCAACCGAGTTGAAGTGTGTGCGACCGTCCGTGTCCACGCCGTACGCACAAGTGGTGACGGAGCCCCTCACGGTAAGGCATATTCCAGCAGAGCCTTCTTCATCAGGCTTGATACCACAACTCTCAGATAGGCTCTTTGGCAATTTCTGAATAATAAAAACATATCCATTAATAAGTAGCCTCACACATTCTACACCATCAAAAGACAGTACTACATTTCTGCTAAGCATGAATTCTACTAATAAGTATATATGGATTCTACACTATTAACAGTTCTTTGGATTCCACACGAAGCATATATATCATCGGATTCACTAAGCATATAGATCATCGGATTCGCTAACCATATAAGATTCACTAAGCATATATATCATCGGACTCTACACGAAGTATAACAATAAAGCATATATATCATCGGATTCACTAAGCATATAGATCACCGGATTTACTAAGCATATAAGATTCACTAAGCATATATATCATCGGACTCTACACTAAGTATAACAATAAAGCATATAAGATTCACTAAGCATATAAGATTCACTAAGCATATATCATCGGACTCTACACTAAGTATAACAATAAAGCATATCATCAAATTACCACAGTAAATGCAACATACCATTTCATGCCGATCAACCATGGTACTTGTCAGGCGGGTCACGAATGGCACCCCGATGAAGTCAGCACGTGGCAGAATGATGTCCCATAGGTTGCACACCTCCTCCTCGCTCAACCTCATTCTTTGAGCTACGATGGCTTCATCAAGTGGGTCATCATCATCCTCATCATACTCATCATCCTCATCATCTTCATCATCTTCTTCTTTGTTGACATAAATCACGACCAGCTTGGGTCTTTCTGCTCTAAAGGAGATGCTGACCAACTCACCACGGTGATACGCATGTGGGCGATGAAACGGACCCATCCATAGTGTAGGGGCCCCGAGGAGCCTCAAAGGTCACAGAGTCTCCGGTCAGCTTGTTGAATTCTGACCTCACATTGCATGGGACGATCTGTGTACAAAAAGCAAAATGATATATACACGATGCATTAATGCCAATAGCACAAAAAACAAAATAGTGGTTACTAGTTTCATATAATTTATTACCGCCGCATGAAGAAAACTAGACTCGAAGTAGATGCCGAACAGCGTGCCAGTTGCAAGGCTGCTGGCGCACCTTGACTTGCACCGTCGACATGGTGGTGGTGGTGGTGGCGCCATTTCCCTAAAGAAATATGAGGATTAACGATCCAAAAAGTAAACATAAAGTTTTCAATACACACATCAGGTTTTGAATAATATACACATCAGGTTCACATCATAGAGAATACACATGAGGTTCACATGGCAAGCAAAATAACAACTAAATTGTAGTTCAGTTCAGACAATAACCTAATAGAGATCATGTAACCCAAACAGAGCCTAATAACCCAAACAGAGCCTAAGATAGAATACACAAGTGGGTGAAAATGTAGCCAACATTTTCTACTACAAAATATAAGCACCAGACTAAGAGGTAATACAAGGGAAGAACAATCGCACACACAGACAAAAGATAGCATCAACCTGTCCTAATTAACACAGCAAAGTCAGTTTTCTCATTCAAGGCACCCAGAGACGAGGAAGGGCATAGCAAGCGACGAAATGCTTCGGGGAGTTGAAAATAAGCATAGATCCGGAGATTCCCAAATAGGTCAACCTTTTAAACTGCCTGCTGAATCCATGAGCAGGCAAGAGACAACCTGGAGAACTGAAACATCTTAGTAGCCAGAGGAAAAGAAAGCAAAAGCGAAACAGAGACATGAGACAGATTAGTTAGCATTTTTTTTCGAAACTGGTGTTAGCATATATTCAAATGCGCACCATAACAACTTGGCAATTTGAGCATCACCACATAAAGACACTCTCTTCAACCTGAAAGAGTATCGAATCAAGCGTTGATTTTTCCATGAAACCACATAACAGTGAGGGCTTCTTAGTCATATCTTTATATGCATGAACAAAGAAGCTAGTGGATCAAATTCACACATAGGGTAGCTCATCACGAGGATACAAACATTTAAACCTTTAAGAAGAACTGGCACAATCAACATCATTTAGATGAAAGGAGGAGCATTCATGAGATAACCCTAGTGTCAGGAAAGAACCCCTCTCTAAACCCTAGAACACTAGGCACCGCCGCCGCCGCCACTGCTCCAGGGACAGCAGCCAAGAATTGAAACCCAAGTTTAGTTGAGCAACAAAAAGCCTCTACTTCTCTCACCTAACCCCTCTCTCTACTCTCTCCCCAATCACGCGAGGAAACATGCCTGGAACACGTCGCATCGAAGCGCGGAGTCACCGTACAATCCCTAAATCCCTTTCCCCCACGCGAAATCCCAAAACATGGCGAGCCGCCGCGGCGAAACGATTGGAGCCTAGCTAGTGCTGGCGCGTGCAGGGAGGAGGAGATCGAGGGGGACTTACCGGGCTGGAGCGTTGGAGGAGGGGAGAGGCGACTGCGCGTGGTGGCGGCGCACGGCGCCGTCGATGGGGGTGAGGCGGCCGGGGAGGAATCCTAACCGCGGCGGCGACATCGGGCGGAGTGGATCGATTGTGAGAGTGAGGGGGTGCGGGGGGCGCTCGGGCAAGTTTTCTTTTCCCCTAGTAGTAGCGCTTGGTAGAGGCCGGCGCTACTGCCAACCCCACCAGCTGTAGCGCCCGTTCGAAACAAACGCTACAGGTAAGTGGGCTACTGTTTTTGCCCTACGACCCATGTAACGGCAGCGCGGCCCAAGTTAATAAACGCTGCTGTTATTTAGTAGTAGTAGCGTGTTTTTCCACCGAGCGCTACTGGTAAATACCAGTAGCGTGGGGTCAAAAACAGGCGCTACTGGTAAACTTCTACCTATAAGCATCTTCCTAGTAGTGGTTGTTCCCTTTGTCATCGGTATGTTACTTGCCCGAGTTTCGATCGTCGGTATCATCATACCTAGTTCAATCTCGTTACCGGCAAGTCTCTTTACTAGTTCCGTAATGCATCATCCCATGACTAAGTCATTAGTCACATTGCTTGCAAGGCTTATACTGATGTGCATTACCGAGAGGGCCCAGAGATACCTCTCCGATACACGGAGTGATAAATCCTAATATCGATCTATGCCAACCCAACAAACAACTTCAGAGACATCTGTAGAGCATCTTTATAATCACCCAGTTACGTTGTGACCTTTGATACCACACAAGGTGTTCCTCCGGTATTCGGGAGTTGCTTAATCTCATAGTCAGAGGAACATGTATAAGTCATGACGAAAGCAATAGCAATAAAACTAAACGATCATTATGCTAAGCTAACGGATAGGTCTTGTCCATCACACCATTCTCTAATGATGTGATCCCTTTCATTAAATGACAACACATGTCTATGGTCAGGAAACATAACCATCTTTGATTAACGATCTAGTCAAGTAGAGGCATACTAGGGACACTCTGTTTTGTCTATGTATTCACACATGTACTAAGTTTCCGGTTAATACAATTCTAGCATGAATAATAAACATTTAGCATGATATAAGGAAATATAAATAAAAACTTTATTATTGCCTCTAGGGCATATTTCCTTCAGTCTCCCACTTGCACTAGAGTCAATAATCTAGTTCACCTCGCCATGTGATTTAACACCAACAGTTCACATCACCATGTGATTAGTTCACATCGCCATTTGACTAATGCGCAAAGGGTTTTACTAGAGTTAATAATCTAGTTCACATCGCTATGTGATTAACCCAAAAGAGTACTAAGGTGTGATCATGTTTTGCTTGTGAGAGAAGCTTAGTCAATGGGTCTGTCACATTTAGAGCCATATGTCTTTTGCAAATTTTCTATGTCTATAATGCTCTATATGGATCTACTCTAGCTAATTGCTCCCACTTTCAATATGTATCCAGATTGAGACTCAGAGTCATCCGGATTGGTGTAAAAGTTTGCATCAGCGTAACTCTTTACGACGAACACTTTATCACCTCCATAACCGAGAAATATCTCCTTAGTCTTCTAAGGATAATTTTGACCGCTGTCAAGTGATCCACTCCTAGATCAATATCGTACCCCCTTGCCAAACTCATGGCAAGGTACACAATAGGTTTGGTACACAGCATAGCATACTTTATAGAACCTATGGTTGAGGCATAGGAAATGACTTTCATCCTCTTTCTATTTTCTGTCGTGGTCGTGTTTTGAGTCTTACTCAACTTTACACCTTGCAATACAGGCAAGAAGTCCTTCTTTGACTATTCCATTTTGAAATACTTCAAAAATCTTGTCAAGGTATGTACGTACTCATTGAAAAATATTATCAAGCGTCTTGATCTATATCTATAGATCTTGATGCCCAATATGTAAGCAGCTTCACCCAGGTCTTTCTTTGAAAAATTCCTTTCAAACACTCCTTTATGCTTTCCAAAAAATTCTACATCATTTGCGATCAACAATATGTCATTCACATATACTTATCAGAAAGGCTGTAGTGCTCCCACTCAATTTCTTGTAAACACAGGCTTCACCGCAAGTCTATATAAAACTATATGCTTTGATCAACTTATCAAAGCGTGTATTCCAACTCCGAGATGCTTGCACCAGTCCATAGAATGATCGCTGGAGCTTGCACATTTTGTTAGCACCTTTAGGATTGACAAAACCTTCTGGTTGTATCATATACAACTCTTCTTTAATAAATCCATTAAGGAATGAAGTTTTGATATCCATTTGTTAGATTTCATAAAATGTGGGAATTGCTAACATGATTCGGACAGACCTTAAGCATCAATACGAGTGAGAAAATCTCATCGTAGTCAACATCTTGAATTTGTCAAAAACCCTTTCCCACAAGTCGAGCTTTGTAGATAGTAAAACTACTATCAGCGTCCGTCTTCCTCTTGAAGATCCATTTATACTCAATGGCTTGCCGATCATCGGGCAAGTCCACCAAAGTCCATGATACGTCTCCAACATATCTATAATTTTTGATTGTTCCATGGTATTATATTATCTGTTTCGGATGTTTAATGGGCTTTAATATGCTCTTTTATATTATTTTTGGGACTAACCTATTAACCGGAGGCCTAGTGCCTTTTTTGCCTATTTTAGAGTTTCGCAGAAAAGGAATACCAAACGGAGTCCAAACGGAATGAAACCTTCACGATGATCTTTCTTGGACCAAAAGCAATCCAGAAGACTTGGAGTCGAAGTTTGGAACTCTACGAGGCGGCCACGAGGCAAGAGGGCGCGCCCCCACCCTCGTGGGCCCCTCGTAGCACCAACGACGTACTTCTTTCGCCTATATATACTCTTATTCCCTAGATAGATCAGAGAGATCCACGAAACCACATTTCCACTGCCGCAACCTTCTGTACCCGTGAGATCCCATCTTGGGGCCTTTTCCGGTGATCTGCCGGAGGGGCAATCGATCACGGAGGGCTTCTACATCAACACCATTGCCTCTCCGATGAAGCGTGAGTAGTTTACCACAGACCTTCGGGTCCATAGTTATTAGCTAGATGGCTTCTTCTCTCTCTTGGATTCTCAATACAAAGTTATCCTCGATGTTCTTGGAGATCTATTCGATGTAATACTCTTTTGCGGTGTGTTTGCCGAGATCCGATGAATTGTGGATTTATGAAGAATATTATCTATGAATATTATTTGGTTCATCTTTGAATTCTTATATGCATGATTTGGTATCTTTGCAAGTCTCTTCGAATTATCGGTTTAGTTTGGCCTACTAGATTGATCTTTCTTGCAATGGGAGAAGTGCTTAGCTTTGGGTTCAATCTTGCGGTGTCCTTTCCCAGTGAGAGTAGGGGCAGCAAGGCACGTATTGTATTGTTTCCATCGAGGATAAAAAGATGGGGTTTATATCATATTGCTCGAGTTTATCCCTCTGCATCAGGTCATCTTGCTTAATGCATTACTCTGTTCTTATGAACTTAATACTCTAGATGCATGCTGGATAGCCGTCGATGTGTGGAGTAATAGTAGTAGATGCAGAATCGTTTCGATCTACTTGACACAGACGTGATGCCTATATTCATGATCATTGCCTTAGATATATTCATAACTATGCGCTTTTCTATCAATTGCTCGGCAGTAATTTGTTCACCCACCGTAATACATGCTATCTTAAGAGAAGCCACTAGTGAAACCTATGGCCCCTGGGTCTCCTTCTTATTATATTGCATCTCTTTTATTTACATAACATCTTGTTTACTATTTGCAATCTTTACTTTCCAATCTATATAAAACAAATACCAAAAATATTTACCTTACTATCCTTATTAGATCTCATTTTTGCGAGTGACCGTGAAGGGATTGACTACCCCTTTATCGCGTTGGTTGCAAGGTTCTCGATTGTTTGTGCAGGTACTAGGTGACTTGTGCGTTGTCTCCTACTGGATTGATACCTTGGTTCTCAAAATTGAGGGAAATACTTACGGTACTTTGCTGCATCACCCTTTCCTCTTCAAGGGAAAACCAACGCATGCTCAAGAGGTAGCAAGAAGGATTTCTGGTGCCGTGCCGGGAAGATCTACGCCAAGTCAAGACATACACAGTACCCACCATAAACTCTTCTCCCTCGCATTACATTATTTGCCATTCGCCTCTTGTTTTCCTCTTCCCCAATTCTAAAACGGTTTTTGAATACCTTTGCTTTTTCTTCGCCCCTCTTCCGTTCGTCTCTATTCGCTTGCTTCTTGTGTGCTTGTGTGTTGGATTGATTGTTTGTCACGATAGCTCAAGATAATACTAAATTGTGTGACTTTTCCAATACCAACAACAATGATTTTATTAGCACTCCGATTGCTCCTACTACCGATGCTGAATCTTGTGAAATTAATACCGCTTTGCTGAATCTTGTTATGAAAGATCAATTTTCTGGCCTTCCTAGCGAAGATGCCACTACCCATCTTAACAACTTTGTAGATTTGTCTGATATGCAAAAGAAGAAAGATGTGGATAATGATATTGTTAAATTGAAGCTATTTCCGTTTTCGCTTAGAGATCGTGCTAAAACTTGGTTCTCTGCTTTGCCTAAAAATAGTATTGATTAATGGAATAAGTGCAAATATGCTTTTATCTCTAAGTATTTTCCTCCCGCTAAGATCATCTCTCTTAGAACGATATTATGAATTTTAATCAACTTGATCATGACCGTGTTGCACAAGCTTGGGAGAGGATGAAATTAATGATACGTAATTACCCTACACATGGTTTGATTTTGTGGATGATTATACAAAAAAATTATGCTGGATTGAATTTTGCTTGTAGAAATCTTTTAGATTCGGCCGCGGGAGGCACTTTTAAGGAAATCACTTTAGGAGAAGCTACTAAACTCCTAGACAATATTATGGTTAATTATTCTCAATGGCACACCAAATGATCCACTAGTAAAAAAGTTCATGCGATTGAAGAGATTAATGCTTTGAGTGGAAAGATGGATGAACTTATGAAATTGTTTGCTAATAAAAGTTTCTTCTGATCCAAATGATATTCCTTTGTCCACTTTTATTGAGAATAATAATGAATCTATGGATGTGAATTTTGTTGGTAGGAACAATTTTGGTAACAACGCGTATAGAGGAAACTTTAATTCTAGGCCGTTTCCTAGTAATTCCTCTAATAATTATGGTAATTCGTACAACAACTCTTATGGAAATTTTAATAAGATGCCCTCTGATTTTGAGACTAGTGTTAAAGAATTTATGAATTCGCAAAAGAATTTCAATGCTTTGGTTGAATAAAAATTGCTTAAGATTGATGAGTTGGCTAGGAACGTGGATACAATTTCTCTTGATGTTGATTCTTTGAAACTTAGATCTATTCCACCGAAGCATGACATCAATGAGTCTCTCAAAGCCATGAGAATTTCCATTGATGAGTGGAAAGAAAGAACCGCTAGGATGCATGCTAAAAAAGATTGCTTTGTGAAAGCGTGTTCTTCTAGTTTTCATGATAATAATGATGAAGATCTAAAAGTGATAGATGTGACTCCTATTAAATCTTTGTTTTCCAATATGAATCTTGATAAAGATGGGACTGGAGATGAGCCAACTTTAGTTAAAAGGCGTCCCAATGATTCAAAGTTTTTAGATCTTGATGCAAAAATTAATAAAAGTGGGATTGAAGAGGTCAAAACTTTACATAGCAATGAACCCACTATTTCGGATTTCAAGGAATTTAATTATGATAATTGCTCTTTGATATATTGTATTTCCTTGTTGCAATCCGTGTTAAATTCTCCTCATGCTTATAATCAAAATAAGGCTTTTACTAAACATATCGTTGATGCTTTAATGAAATCCTATGAAGAAAAGCTTGAACTAGAAGTTTCTATCCCTAGAAAACTTTATGATGAGTGGGAACCTACTATTAAAATTAAGATTAAAGATTATGAATGCTATGCTTTATGTGATTTGGGTGCTAGAGTTTCCACGATTCCAAAAGTTTGTGTGATGTGCTAGGTTTCCGTGAATTTGATGATTGTTCTTTAAATTTGCATCTTGCGGATTCCACCATTAAGAAACCTATGGGAAGGATTAATGATTTTCTTATTGTTGCAAATAGGAATTATCTGCCCATAGATTTTATTGCTCTTGATATAGATTGCAATCCTACATGCCCTATTATTCTTGGTGGACCTTTCGTTAGAACAATTGGTGCAATTATTGACATGAAAGAAGGAAATATTCGATTCCAATTTTTGTTAAGGAAGGGCATGGAACACTTTCCTAGGAATAAAATTAAATTGACTTATGAATCTATTATGAGAGCCACTTATGGATTGCATACCAAAAATGACAATACCTAGATCTATTCTTGTTTTTATGCCTAGCTAGGGGCGTTAAACGATAGCGCTTATTGGGAGGCAACCCAATTTTATTTTTGTTATTTGCTTTTGCTCCTATTTATTAATAAATCATTCATCTAGCTTCTGTTTAGATGTGGCCTTATGTTTTAATTAGTGTTTGTGCCAAGTAGAACCTTTGGGAAGACTTGGGTGAAGTCTTTGCGATCTTGCTGATAAAAACAGAAACTTTTGCGCTCACGAGATTAGCTGCCACTTTTTACTGAAGAGTGATTTTAGGTTGATTATTTTTGCAGATGATTAATAGACAAATTCCTCACGTCCAAAAGTTTATTTTAGAATTTTTGGAGTTCCAAAAGTATTCGAACAATTCAGATTACTACAGACTGTTCTGTTTTTGACAGATCCTGTTTTTCGTGTGTTGTTTGCTTATTTTGATGAATCTATGAGTAGTACCGGGGGGTATGAACCATAGAGAAGTTGGAATAAAGTAGATTTAGCACCAATATAAATAAAAAATGAGTTCATTACAATACCTTAAACTGGTGGTTTATTTCCTTATACTAACGGAGCTCATGAGATTTTCTGTTGAAGTTTTGTGTTGTGAAGTTTTCAAGTTTTTGGGTAAAGATTTGATGGATTTTGGAATAAGGAGTGGCAAGAGCCTAAGCTTGGGGATGCCCAAGGCACCCCAAGGTAAAATTCAAGGACAAGCAAAAGCCTAAGCTTGGGGATGCCCCGGAAGGCATCCCCTCTTTCATCTTCGTCTAACGGTAACTTTACTTGAGGCTATATTTTTATTCACCACACGATATGTGTTTTGCTTGGAGCGTCTTTGTCAGTGGAAACGACACCTATGGGTTCACTGGGATCCCTTCTGCGGTTGGCAGGCGCGAGGTTGTGCAAAGAGCGGGTTTGACAGGAAGCACACGGATCGTTTACCCCGGTTCGGGCCGCGAAGATGCGTAATACCCTAGTCCTGCTTTGGTGGGTGTATTAGAGTGTTCTTGTGTTCTTGAGATAGCTACGGGGTGTAACTTGCCCAAAAGATCCGAATCCTCCTCCTGGTCGCCTCGGGCCTCCTTTTATAGGTAAAAAGGGGTTGCCACAGTGGCACACAGGAGGTGGAAAGGTCTACAGTCGATGAGTCTATCCTCTGGCACCATCGGACAAACACATTTAATGCGTTGCTGATGTGCCCCCCTTGCTTTATCGGGGATGGCAAGGAAGCACGTCCCAGCTGTCGTCGCCTCGCCTGACTTCGACACGCGTCCGAGCTGACGAGGCATCGCGGCGCCACGTTGGCTGGCTGCTGGGCTGGCGTGGTGGTGGAGCCTTCAAGAAGACCTGCATGCCACCACGCAGGTGCTTGCTATGTCGGTCGTGGAGGCCGCTCCTCGCCACGCAGGTGCCTGCTCAGCTGTTTGAGCTGACAGCTGCATGGGGACGGCGGTGGAGCTTTGGCAGGCGCGGGCCTGGCCGCGGCCCCGTGAGTGTCTTTGGCAAGGGCCTTGCTGGGGCCCCGGCAAGGGTCTTGCCGCGGCACCGTGGTCGTCCCCGGCAAGAGTTTTGCCGGGGGTCTCGTGGATCTTCCCGGCAAGGATCTCGCCGAGGGTCGTCGTCTTCTAGTCCTCATCTGATCTCATATGTTTATGATCTTGACGAAGATCTGCATGCCACCACAGAGGCGCCTCCCAAGCCTTGGTTCGAATGTGGATAGTTGGTGGTGTCGGAAACCGTGGGCTCAAGGGTGGCTGCTCTGCTGGCGTCGGGCAAGTTGCCCCAGCAAGGCTCTTTCCGGGGTTGCATAGGCTGCCTCGTCAAGG
Organism: Triticum aestivum; assembly: GCF_018294505.1. Classification (NCBI taxonomy): domain Eukaryota; kingdom Viridiplantae; phylum Streptophyta; class Magnoliopsida; order Poales; family Poaceae; genus Triticum; species Triticum aestivum. The sequence continues at coordinate 92,180,208 of NC_057814.1, read as the reverse complement.
ATCTTGTCAAGGGAGTCCACCTCGCCCTCTTGCTTTTCTGCGTTCTCTGGTCTTGACGTTGCCTCTGGTCGCCTTGTGCCTTCGGCTCCCCTCCTCTGCCTCGCTTAGTGTGGCCGCGGGCGCGGCTCTGACTGCTCGTGCACAGGTAAAGGGGTAAAAAAAGGAGTGCCCCGACTTTTGTACACCGACAGGAGCCCCCGGGCCTGGGCCACACATAAGCGCGACACGTTGTTGGGCCAGGCCCAGAACGGTGCGCGGGCAGGCGGGGCGGGATTTTACAACGGTAAATTTTCGCTCGCTTGCGCTTCTCCACGACCCGCGTTGAACGCGCGACATGGAGGGTCGTGCGTGACGTGGGGGTCATGCATGGGGCGGTTCCCGCATGCATGTCTCACATCGTGGTAAAGAGGTAGCTCGCGCCTTCCCCATAAAAAGAGGGAGGCGCAGAGGCGCGGCTCATTTACTGAGTGGACTCGGGTCGCGGTCTTCAAGGCGCCTGTGCCCCGTGATCACGGGGTGGGGAACGGTCGCTTCCCCCGTCCCCTCGATTCTACTCGCTCGCCACGCGTCTCCCATGCAGGTGGCAGGCGGTGGAGGCGGGAAACCGGGCCGTCGCTGATTGGGGCAGCGGGTCAGTCCCGATTCCCTGCGCCCCCGATGGTTGGATTGGTTGAGTGGGGCGGCCGAGCCTCGACCCCGCCCCTTTATAAGGAGGGGTAGGGGGATGTCATCCCACATTCTCCCATCATCCATCCTTTTCCACCTCTGCTCCTTTCTTCCACCCGCCATGGCGAGAGGGGGCGTAGGCCCTTCATCGGTGGCGGCAAGGGTCGCCGCTCGACAGCGCGTTCTTCCTTCCCAAGAGCTCGCGGCGGCGGAGCCGGCCACGAGAGGAAGGGGGAGGGGGCGAGGCCGAGGTCGCCGTGGCGCTCGGGGAAGAGGGGGATGAGGCGGCGCAATGGCCGTGCCTCCGACAGCGGTGCCTCCCGCGATGGAGGGCCACGTCGGGGACCAGCCCCACGAGTTCTTCATCAGGCTGCACTGGCCACCGCGTCGTCGTCTTCGTCTCCCTACCCCATTTTCTCGGGAGATGGAGCTCGATCCACCCTAGACCCTCAGCTTGCACATGAGGGGCTGCGGGAACGGCGGCACACGGGTTGACGTCGACTTCCCCGCTCCTCATGTCATGTACGTCCATCGCGGATGGAAGACATTTGCTCGCGTCCACAGCCTGACGGCGGGGCTCGTCCTCTACTTCAAGTTAATGGAGGGCGGCCTGCTCTCCATCAAGGTCTTTGGAGATCTTGGAACTCGCCTAAAGTGCTGCATGGAGAGTTCCTCCGACGATGAAGATTCCTCCTCAAGCGGGAGTGACGAGGAGGACAACGACATCGACAACGAGGGAGTCGAGCGGCGGGACGCCGACCCCGACTCCGACTGAGTGCGTCGCCCCTCCCTCGGCCACGCGCCCTGCCGAGGGCCTTCCTCGTCAAGCTCTCCATCGGCACGCTCCCTGTCGTCTCCTTGGGCGGCTGGCGTAGGAGGGCCGGAGAAGGCGAAGAAGGCGGGTGGCGGCCGTCAAGTCGGAGTACGCAGGCACCGACGCCTTCGTCGCGTATTGTCGGCCCGCTGCCTCATCTTCCAGCTCCTCTCCCAGCATCGGGATGCTCTCTTGGTGCCTTCTGCTCCTCGCACCTCGCCTAGGCGCTCTTTTCGCCCTCCCGCTATCTTGTTCCGCCTTCTGAGGAGAGGGACAAGAAAGGGAATACAGGCATCTTATCTCTTCTTAGTTTGTAAGCTTGCGGGCATTCGTTAGATTTAAAATTTGTAATCCCCTTGCTCATGTTTTTCATTCCGCATGAACTTTACCTGGATGGGATGTTTTAATTGAAAAAAGGGTGCTTGCCGGGTTCTTTGTTCGTGCGCGAGGCCCACGCCAAGGAGTGAATCCTTGTTATTTTTTCAAGATAAACATTGTCACCCGGCAACAGGCCCTGCCGTCCCCTTACTTCGGCCTACCATTCTCATGCTCTTGGCGGAGGCAAGGGCGAAGTAGAGTCAGGCCCCTCGTTTATTTCCTTGCCAACCCGACTACGACCCGGTTCCGACCCAGGGACTTGTGTACAGGAAAGAGGGGGGAGCACGGTGGTCTTGGAGCAAAACGAGCCTTCATACGCCCCAACTTCATGTGGAAATGCACAACAGAGGATGATAGACTTATCTGAATCTGTTGCCCCCGGCAGCCTTGGCTTGCCGTGGTTGGATTCTTGTATCTGCAGCCCCCGGCAACCTCGGCTTGCCGAGGCCGGAGCATCGGCTCGTTCTCTTTCTTCCAAACAGCCCAGCAGGAGCGTTCGTGTACCCTGCGAACCAGAGAGGACAGAAAGGAAAAGAGTAACGCAAACTCGACCTCTTTGCTAGGGGTTAGTCGTTGCTAAGCACTACCAACTGTAACCGAGGGAGAGACTCAACCTAGCATGCATGCTATAACTTAGGGCACCAGTGCTTCATTTATGGGACAATTCAATTGTTGCCCCTAGTTGGAACCTACCCACGGGTTTTGCCCTTACTTTTCGACTCTGCTCAGTTTTGCCCTTAGATTTTCCCCCAAGGTCACCCGAATGCCCTTTGACCGTTTGACCAATACTTTGAAAATTCATAACAAATTCATATGAACTCGAAAAAATGAATATAAGATATCAAAATGTTCAGACAAACATTACCTTTACGTGCATATCATTTGCATTAAGGACAAAAGTATCATTTAAACTACCCGAGGTTATTAATGTTATTAACATTATTAAAAATAAAAATGGTATAGAAATACTTTTTTTCAAGAATAAAAATTACATTCAAATGTAGGTGATATTTTCTGAACATCCTGATATCTTTTTTGCATTTTTCTAAGTTCATATCAACTTGTTATGAATGTTCAAACGACTTTGACCATTATTTTGAAACTTCAAAACAAATTGACATGAACTCAGAAAAATGCAAATTAGATATCACAATGTTCAGAAAATGTCACCTAAATTTGCATGTAATTTTTATTCCTGAAAAAGTATTGTTTATACCTTTTTGTTTTTAATAATGTTAAAAACATTAATAAACTTAGGTATTTTAAATGGTACTTTTTTCCTGAATGCAAATGGCATACACATAAAGGTAATGTTTATCTAAACATTTTGATATATTATTTGCATTTTTCTGAGTTCATATCAATTTGTTATGAATTTTCAAAGTGTTGGTCAAACGGTCAAAGGGCATTCGGGCGACCTCGGAGGAAAATCTAAGGGCAAAACTAAGCAGAGTCAAAAAGTAAGGGCAAAACCCATGTGTAGGTTCCTACTAGGGGAAAAATGCATCTGTCCCTCCATTTATTTATGCTCAGGGTCTGCGCCTGGCTTTGTACAGAGGGTTACATGCCTTGTCGGCAAGGCTTGTACAAAAGGTGGTTTGCCGGGGGGCCCGGAAACCGCGCCTTATGGGTAAAACTGGCGAAGATGTTCAATGTTCCAGGAGTTGCTCACTGGAATAGCATCTTCGGTCTCCAGGCGGACTACGCCGGGCCTGGTGACTCGTATTACCCGGTAAGGGCCTTCCCACTTCAGCGTCAACTTGTTGGAATTCTTGGCCGATTGAATGCGCCGAAGAACAATGTCGCCTTCCTCAAAGCTTCGGGCATGAACCTTGCGGCTATGGTAGCGACGCAAGGCTTGCTGGTAGCGTGCTGCTCTCATAGCCGCCCGAAGACGATCTTCCTCAAGGATCGTTGCGTCATCTTGCCGCAATTGCTCTTGCTCAAGCTCGTCATAAGCGAGCACTTGAGGTGACCCGTATGTGAGTTCCGTGGGGAGAACTTCCTCTGCCCCGTATACCAGGGCAAAGGGTGTCTGGACGGTGGCTCGATTTGGCGTCGTTCTGATCGACCAAAGAACCGCCGGAAACTCATCAATCCAGCGCCTTCCACTCTTGTGCAGCTTATCAAAAGTCTTTGTTCTCAGGCCTCACAGCACTTCAGCATTTGCCCTCTCTGCCTGGCCGTTGCTCCGCGGGTGTGCCACGGAAGCGAAACAGACCTTGGCGCCGAGGTCTTGAATGTATTGCATGAAGATGTGGCTTGTGAACTGCGTGCCGTTGTCGGTGATGACCCTGTTTGGCACACTGAAACAGCAGACTAGCCCTTTGAAGAACTTGACGGCTGACTGTGCAGTAACCCTCCTCACTGCCTCCACCTTCGGCCACTTGGTGAACTTGTCGATCGCAACGTACAAGTACTCGAAGTCCCCGACAGCGTGAGGGAAAGGGCCCAGTATGTCGAGCCCCCAGAACGAAAACGACCAGGAGAGAGGGATTGTTTGAAGGGCTTGAGCTGGTTGATGAAGCTTCTTCGAATGGTACTGGCACGCTTCACACCTGGTTACTAGTGCCGTTGCATCCTAGAGGGCAGTGGCCAGAAGAAGCCTTGCCAGAATGCCTTGCCGGCAAGGGCCCTCGACCCTATGTGGAAGCCACATATGCTGTAACGCCCCGGATCCGATGCGCCAGGTGTCTACCAGTTATTCGCCGTCCTTGCCATGTCAGCTGCTTGCGTGTTGCATTTTGCCATGTCATCATCTGCACTGCATCCTCATGTTTTTCAAAACTTGCATCCGTTCGGGTTCCGCCGGTTCTCTCCGTTGTCCGTTCTGAGGCCAGCCACACTCGCTCGCGCCCGTCGCCCCCCTCAGACCTTGTTTCGTGAGCGGGAGAAAAACATTCTCGGAATGGGTCGAGATTTGCCGTGTGGCCTTGGTATAGCACCGGTAGACCGCCCGTCAAATTTCGTTCCATTTGGAGGTCGTTTGATGCCCCAACGGTTAACCGCGTAGCCCGAGACCCCTCTCTCTTTGCTGCCCAGCACCCCTCCAAATCAGCCCACTAACCCAGCAAAACCCCCTCCATGCTCTCGGTCGTTCGATCACGATCGTGTAGGCAAAAACCGCACCTCATTTGGACACTCCTAGCTCCCTATGCCTATATAAACCCCCTCTCCCCTCCATTTTCGGGTCCAAACCCTAGTCCACCTCCCTCCTCGATCCGCGTGCCGCCAGCTTCCTCCCACCTTCTCCTCGTTTTCCGCACCGGCCCATCCCGCCTCCGCCACTTGGCGCCGCCGCCGCCACGCCCCTTCAGCCACTCCTAGGGCGCCACCTCAGCCAGCCCGCGCTACCAGCCACTGCCCCGCCGCCATGTGTCCTCCCCTCGCCTTCCTAGCGCCGCGGCCCGGCAGGCCCATCGCGGACCCGCCCGGCCCGTCCGCACCGCCGCCGCGCGCTCGAGGCGCCTGCGCCCCCGTTCCTTGTCCCGATCCAGGGAGGAGAGGAGCTCCTCCCGTTCGCCGCCGCCGCCGCCGGTGCACCGCCGCGCCACCCGGCCTCACCTCGCCGCACCCGCTGCGGTCACCGTGCCACCGCCGGCCCGCGCCGCCGAGCTCCGCCCCGTCGTCGCCCGGACCCGTCCGGCCCCGCCGTCGCCGGATCTGGCCGGGAACGGACTCCTCCTCGCCGGATCCGCCCATCCCCTCCGTCTCCGGCTGCCGCGCCGCTCGTCTCCGGCGAGCCCAGCCCCGCCTGGAAGTCCGCGCCACCGAACCCTAGAACTAAAGGTTGCCCCGGATTTTCTCGGTCAATAAACTTTTGCATTATGTTGCCCTGTTCATGGCATCATAACTTCTTGTGTGTAGCTCCGTTTTGTGCGTGTAATATATCAAAATGTACATTGAGAGATGCTCTTCATTTTGTTCCATTGTGCCATGCTTGTTTGAGTTCATCTTGATGCCTTAATCATCGTTGCAAGAGTGCTATATGATGTTATCTGCTGTCTGTTATCAGAACTTATGATTTGTCTTTTTCATTGCGTTTTGTGTGTGCATCCTATGAGCCTGAGGTCTACATGTGTTCTGAACTAAACCATGCCATCTTTACAGGGGTGCTTGCCATGTATTTTTGTGGTCTATGTGGTGACTAGCACAAGCATGCAAAGTAGCCTCCATGATGTTGCTGATTTCTGTGACTTGGTCTTTTCTGCTAAGTCTGTAGCTGTAGCATTGTGATGCCTTGTAAACCTGCTGTTAGTATGAGTTCTATGCATAATCTGGAAATGTTCACTAAGGATGTTTTGTTATACATGTTATTCTCTATCCATCCATGCCCTTTCTTGCATTTATAGCCGGCTGTAGCTTGTTGTAATCTTGCTCTCAACTTGCTAAATAATGTTGCTGTCAGCCTGTTAACATTAAGTTCATTATTGCCATGTGTTTTACTAGTGATCCATGCACCCTATGAACTTGCTCTTGCCATGATTAGCTTCATAATTATGTCATTCTACTTTTGATTATCTTGCCATGCCATGTAATGCTCTGTGGTGAGTGGTACAAGCTCACTAACATGCCTACTGATTGTTGTTTCTGGCATGAACTGTTATTTTCACTGTCTGAATCTGTCATATTACTTGCCTTGTTTGCATGGATGCTACCATGTTTTCTGTTGATCTTTGGAATTAGTCCAGTAAAGGAGTTTTGCTCTTTGTCTTTAGTACTAGTATTCCATGCTTAAGTTTGCCATGATAGCTTGCTGTAACATGTTGGTTGATAGCGATAAACATTGCAACCTGAAGTCTGTGAACTGTTATTATTTGCAATCTTGCCATGACCTTTTGAGCATGTTCTAGTGGTTTATGGAAATAGCTCAGTGTTCATGTTTTGTCATGCTTTACCTGTAAATCATGTCCATGCCTTTTGCTCTCATGTTGGAGTGCTGTAGCTTATTGTTTTGATGCTTGCAATATGCCTAGTTGCTGTTTTTGACAGATTGTTGATATATCTTGTTTGGAGTGTATGTGTTGCACCGTTGCTCCGTTTTGAGCATGCTCTATATCAAACTTGCTTAGTTTTGCATGTAGTTTCATGTTACCTTGTTGCATTCATGTTTTGAGTGTGTTTGCTTGATGTTTGAATGCATTTTGCATCAATGCCATGTTTAACTTGTTATGCTCATATCTTCTAGGCCGTAGCTCCGAACTAAATGAACTTTATATGTAACTTGACTAGAATTTCGTGTAGATCATCTTGGTGCATTTTAACTTGTTGTTTAATAACTTGAACATAAGGTTTATTCAGATCTGGACCAATTTCGAAACTTGCATATGAGGACTCACCGGATTTGTTATATGTTAGTTCCGGCCTCATTTAAACTTGCTTTGATGTGTTGCTCTTGTATGCATCATCTCTTGTCATGAGTAGCTTCATATAGCCTTGTCATGCATCATACTTGGTTGAGCTTCATGCCTTGTTCATGTGTGGTGTGTTTACCATGTTGTGCTCCTTCTCGATAGTTCCCGTTTCATTGCGATCGTGAGGATTCGTTCGTCTATGCTTGGTTCGTCTTCGTGGCTTCATCATCTTCATGGACTCGTTCTTCTTCCTAGTGGGATTTCAGGCAAGATGACCGTCACCTTGAATCTCATTACTATCATTGCTATGCTAGTTGCTTCATTCTATCGCTATGCTGCGCTACCTATCACTTGCTCTTCAAGCCTCCCAAATTGCCATGAACCTCTAACCTTTGTCACCCTTCCTAGCAAACCATTGTTTGGCTATGTTACCGCTTTGCTCAGCCCCTCTTATAGCGTTGCTAGTTGTAGGTGAAGATGAAGAAGTTTGTTCCATGTTCGAACATGGATGTCATGTTTATGTTGGGATATCACAATATCTCTTATTTAATTAATGCATCTATATACTTGGTAAAGGGTGGAAAGGCTTGGCCTTATGCCTGGTGTTTTGTTCCACTCTTGCCGCCTAGTTTCCGTCATACCGGTGTTACGTTCCTTGATTTTGCGTCCCTTACGCGGTTGGGTGATTTATGGGACCCCCTTGACAGTTCGCTTTGAATAACTCTTCCAGCAAGGCCCAACCTTGGTTTTCCATTTGACTCACCTAGCCCTTTTCCCTTGGGAGTCGCGCATCCTGAGTGTCATCTTTATTTTACCCCCCGGGCCAGTGCTTGTCTAAGTGTTGGTCCAAACTAGAGCACCGTGCGGGACCATCCCTTGGCACCTTGGGTTACGTCGGTACCTGTACTCTTAGCTCATCCGGTGTGTCCTGAGAACGAGATACGTGCGACTCCTATCGGGATTGTCGACACATCGGGCGGCTTTGCTGGTCTTGTTTTACCATTGTCGAAATGTCTTGTAAACCGGGATTTCGAGACTAACCGGGTCTTCCCGGGAGAAGGAATATCCTTCGTTGACCGTGAGAGCTTATAATGGGCTAAGTTGGGACACCCCTGCAGGGTATAAACTTTCGAGAGCCGTGCCCGCGGTTAGGTGGCAGATGGGAATTTGTTAATGTCCGGTTGTAGAGAACTTGACACTTGACTTCATTAAAATGCATCAACCGCGTGTGTAGCCGTGATGGTCTCTTCTCGGCGGAGTCCGGGAAGTGAACACGGTTTTTGGGTTATGTTTGACGTAAGTAGGAGTTCAGGATCACTTCTTGATCATTGCTAGTTTCACGACCATTCCATTGCTTCTCTTCTCGCTCTTATTTGCGTAAGTTAGCCACCAAATCTTGCTTAGTCGCTGCTGCAACCTCACCACTTTACCCCTTCCTTACCCTTTAAGCTTTGCTAGTCCTGACACCCATGGTAATGGGATTGCTGAGTCCTCGTGGCTCACAGATTCCTACACACCAGTTGCAAGTACAGGTTATGCGATGATCATCACGCGAGAGCGATGTTACTTGTTTTGGAGTTTCTTCTTCTGCTCCTTCTTCGATCAGGGGATAGGTTCCAGGTCGGCAGCCTGGGCTAGCAGGGTGGATGTTGTTTGAGTTTCTGTTTGTGTTTCATCCGTAGTCGGATGTTGATCTTATGTATAATGTATTGATGTATTCTTGCGGCATTTGTATGCCTTGGATGTATCCCCATCTATTATGTAATGTTGATGTAATGATATCCACCTTGCAAAAGCGTCTTCAAGATGCGCTTCTATCCTTGGTGGGACCTTCGAGTTCCTTTAGGATAGGGTAGCATCTTGGGCGTGACATATGCCTCCATGTATCTCTGCCAACAGCTCCAGTCCTTTCTCCCGGGGGATACACTTCAATTTCACACCGTTCACTCTTTTTCTGTACAGGACGTCGTCGACGAACTGGTACAAGGCAGACCGACGGGCTACTTTTTCCGCTTCTTCCTGCTCCTCAGGAAGTTCCCCTGTCTGGAGGAAACGTACGGTATGTTGTGCCCATGCCGGAGCCTGGGGCTCGACGGCAAGGACCAAAGGCATTTCTTCTGCCATGGGAGCGGCCGTCTCTATGGCCAGGGCTTGGCACCCTACCGGAGTCAGCTGCCCCTCGGTTGGCTCAGTACCCACGGTATTACCTTTGCCGGCGGGCCCAGGGGGCTCGGCGGGAAAGTACTTGCCGGGGCCTGATTTCCTCTGCTTGTTCTGCTCCGTTGATGGTTCGGCGGATGGTTGAGTTAGCCGAAGCACAAAAGTACCTGGTTCCACAGGTAGTTTGAAGGCAGCGCGCTTTGACAGGTAATCGGCGATGTCGTTCTCCGCTCGGGGAACGTGCTCTGCTTGTATACCGTCAAAGCGCTCTTCCAGCTTCCTCACCTCATCTACGTAGGCCTCCACCAACGGGCTCTGATAATCCATGTTGACTTGCCTGACGACAAGCTGTGGATCACCCCTGACGATGAGCTTCTTAACCCCGAGGGCTACTGCGATCCTGAGACCGGCAAGCAACCCCTCGTACTCGGCAGTGTTGTTTGTGGACATCTCTCTGGGAAAGTGCATCTGGATTACATACTTGAGGTGCTCTCCGGTGGGTGCGATGCGCAGCACACCGGCACCGGCGCCTTGCAGCGAGAAAACCCATCAAAGTACATGATCCAGTTGCGACTTGTTTCCTTGCCGGGGAGAGCGGTCTCCCGGATTTCTTCGTCGGGCATTGAGGTCCACTCCGCAATGAACTCCGCCAGGACTCTGCTCTGGATCGTCGAAGTACTTTCAAACATCAAACCAGAGCTTGACAGCTCCAAGGCCCACTCCACAATCCTCCCGGTTGCGTCTGGATTATGCAGTATTCATTGCAACGGGAGGCAGGTGACGACAGTGATCTCGTGTGCTTGGAAGTAATGGTGCAGCTTCCTCGAGGCCATGAGGAGGCCAAAGAGCAATTTCTGCACACCAGAGTACCTTGACCTAGCCCCTTGCAAGAGGGAGCTGACAAAATAAACCGGGTGCTGCATCATCTTCTTCTTCTGCATCACTTCTCTCGGTCGCGCAGGCCCTGTCCTGTCAACGTCAAACCCCGTCGGGGGCCCCGCCTTGCCGGCACCAGGCCCTGCCAGGGGAATCTCTGACTCGCCATCCGCCGGTCCTGCCGTTGCCACTGCCTCAATCACCGCCAGATACAGCAGCAACGGCTCTTGTGGTTTAGGCGCCACTAGTACTGGTGTAGAGGAGAGGTATTTCTTCAGATCCTACAGTGCTGATTCGGCCTCCGGGGTCCACTCCATTGGGCCCGCCTTTTTCAAAATCTTGAAAAAGGGAAGGGCACGCTCGGCAGACATGGAGATGAATCGGCTCATGGCGGCAACGCAGCCAGCGAGCCGACGCACATCCTTGATCTGCTAGGGCGCCTCAATCTGCTCGATAGCCTTGATCTTGTCTGGGTTCGCCTCGATCCCACGCTGTGACACAAAGAACCCGAGAAGTTTGCCGGGCGAAACTTCGAAGACAAACTTCTCAGGGTTCAACTTGAGGTTCATCTTGCACAAATTTGCAAACGTCTCCTCCAGATCTTGCACAAGTGTTGGCCTGTCCTTGGTCTTTGCTACCTCTTGAGCACAGCGTTGGTTTTCCCTTGAAGAGGAAAGGGTGATGCAGCAAAGTAGCGTAAGTATTTCCCTCAGTTTTTGAGAACCAAGGTATCAATCCAGTAGGAGGCTACACACGAGTCCCTCGCACCTACACAAACAAATAAATCCTCGCAACCAACACGATAAGGAGTTGTCAATCCCTACACGGTCACTTACGAGAGTGAGATCTGATAGATATGATAAGATAATATTTTTGGTATTTTTGTGATAAAGATGCAAAGTAAAATAAAAGGCAATGAAAATAGCTAAGTGTTGGAAGATTAGTATGATGGAAAATAGACCCGGGGGCCATAGGTTTCACTAGTGGCTTCTCTCAAGAGCATAAGTATTTACGGTGGGTGAACAAATTATTGTTGAGCAATTGACAGAAGTGAGCATAGTTATGAGAATATCTAGGCATGATCATGTATATAGGCATCACATCCGAAACAAGTAGACCGACTCCTGCCTGCATCTACTACTATTACTCCACACATCGACTGCTATCAGCATGCATCTAGAGTATTAAGTTGATAAGAACAGAGTAACGCTTTAAGCAAGATGACATGATGTAGAGGGATAAACTCATGCAATACGATATAAACCCCATCTTGTTATCCTTGATGGCAATAATAAAATACGTGCCTTGCTGCGCCTACTGTCACTGGGAAAGGACGCCGCAAGATTGAACCCAAAGCTAAGCACTTCTCCCATTGCAAGAAAGATCAATCTAGTAGGCCAAACCAAACTGATAATTCGAAGAGACTTGCAAAGATAACCAATCATACATAAAAGAATTGAGAAGATTAAAACATTGTTCATAGATAAACTTGATCATAAACCCACAATTCATCGGTCTCAACAAACACACTGCAAAAGAAGATTACATCGAATAGATCTCCACAAGAGAGGGGGAGAACATTGTATTGAGATCCAAAAAGAGAGAGGAAGCCATCTAGCTAATAACTATGGACCTGAAGGTCTGAGGTAAACTACTCACACTTCATCGGAGAGGCTATGGTGTTGATGTAGAAGCCCTCCGTGATCGATGGTCCCTTCGGCGGAGCTCCGGAACAGGCCCCAAGATCGGATCTCATGGGTATAGAAGGTTGCGGCGCCAGAACTAGGTTTTTGGCTCCGTATCTGGTAGTTTGGGGGTACGTAGGTATATATAGGAGGAAGGAGTACGTCGGTGGAGCAACGTGGGGCCCACGAGGGTGGAGGGCGCGCCGAGGGGGTAGGCGCGCCGCCCTACCTCGTGGCTTCCTGGTAGCTTTCTTGATGTAGGGTCCAAGTCCTCTGGATCACGTTCGTTCCGAAAATCACGTTCGCGAAGGATTCATTCCGTTTGGACTCCGTTTGGACTCCGTTTGATATTCTTTTTCTGCGAAACTCTGAAATAGGCAAAAAAACAACAATTCTGGGCTGGGCCTCCGGTTAATAGGTTAGTCCCAAAAATAATATAGTAGTGTATAATAAAGCCCAATAATGTCCAAAACAGAAGATATTATAGCATGGAGCAATCAAAAATTATAGATACGTTGGAGACATATCAAGCATCCCCAAGCTTAATTCCTGCTCGTCCTCGAGTAGGTAAATGATGAAAACAGAATTTTTGATGTGGAATGCTACTTGGCATAATTTCAATGTAATTCTTCTTAATTGTGGTATGAATATTCAGATCCGAAAGATTCAAGATAAAACTTAAATATTGACATAAAAATAATAATACTTCAATTATACTAACTAAGCAGTTATGTACTCTCAAAATAACATGGCCAAAGAAAGTTCATCCCTACAAAATCATATAGTTTATTCATGCTCCATTTTCGTCACATAAGAATGCTCTCATCATGCACAACCCCGATGACAAGCCAAGCAATTGTTTCATACTTTAATAATCTCAAACTTTTTCAACCTTCACGCAATACATGAGCGTGAGCCATGGATATAGCACTATGGGTGGAATAGAATATGATGATGGGGGTTATGTGCAGAAGACAAAAAAGGAGAAAGTCTCACATCAACGAGGCTAATCAAAGAGCTATGGAGATGCCCATCGATTGATGTTAATGCAAGGAGTAGGGATTGCCATGCAACGGATGCACTAGAGCTATAAATATATGAAAGCTCAACAAAAGAAACTAAGTGGGTGTGCATCCAACTTGCTTGCTCACGAAGACCTAGGGCACTTGAGGAGGCCATTGCTGGAATATACAAGCCAAGTTCTATAATGAAAATTTCCCACTAGTATATGAAAGTGACAAAACAAGAGACTCTCTATTATGAAGATCATGGTGCTACTTTGAAGCACAAGTGTGGTAAAAGGATAGTAACATTGTCCCTTCTCTCTTTTTCTCTCATTTTTTTGTTGGGCCTTCTCTTTTTTTGGCCTTTCTCTTTTCTTTTATTCCTCACTTGGGACAATGCTCTAGAAAATGATGATCATCACACTTCTATTTATTTACAACTCAATGATTACAACTCGATACTAGAACAAAGTATGACTCTATATGAATGCCTCCGGCGGTGTACCGGGATATGCAATGAACCAAGAGTGACATGTATGAAAGAATTATGAACGGTGGCTTTGCCACAAATACTATGTCAACTACATGATCATGCAAAGCAATATGACAATGATGAATGTGTCATGATAAACGGAATGGTGGAAAGTTGCATGGCAATATATCTCGGAATGGCTATGGAAATGCCATAATAGGTAGGTATGGTGGCTGTTTTGAGGAAGATATAAGGAGGTTTATGTGTGAAAGAGCGTATCATATCACGGGGTTTGGATGCACCGGCGAAGTTTGCACCAACTCTCAATGTGAGAAAGGGGAATGCACGGTACCGAAGAGGCTAGCAATGGTGGAAAGGTGAGAGTGCGTATAATCCATGGACTCAACATTAGTCATAAAGAACTCACATAACTATTGCAAAAATCTACAAGTCATCAAAAACCAAGCACTACGCGCATGCTCCTAGGGGGATAGATTGGTAGGAAAAGACCATCGCTCGTCCCCGACCGCCACTCATAAGGAGGGCAATCAAAGAACACCTCATGTTTCAAATTTGTTACATAACGTTTACCATACGTGCATGCTACGGGACTTGCAAACTTCAACACAAGTATTTCTCAAATTCACAACTACTCAACTAGCACAACTTTAATATCACTACCTCCATGTCTCAAAAGAATAATCAACCATCAAACTTCTCTTAGTATTCAAAACATTATAAGAAAGTTTTTACTATTCTTGAATACCTAGTATATTAGGATTTTTTAAAGAAAATTACCATGCTATTCAAAACTCTCAAAATAATCTAAGTGAAGCATGAGAGATCAATAGTTTCTATAAAACCAATCCACCACCGTGCTCTAAAAGATATAAGTGAAGTACTAGAGCAAAAACTATATAACTCAAAAGATATAAGTGAAGCACATAGAGTATTCTAATAATTTCCGAATCATGTGTGTCTCTTTCAAAAGGTGTGTACAGCAGAGATGATTGTGGTAAACTAAAAATCAAAGACTCAAATCATACAAGACGCTCCAAGCAAAACACATATCATGTGGTGAATAAAAATATAGCTCCAAGTAAAGTTACCGATGGAAGTAGACGAAAGAGGGGATGCCTTCCGGGGCATCCCCAAGCTTTGGATTTTAGGTGTACTTAGATTATCTTGGGTGTGCCATGGCATCCCCAAGCTTAGACTCTTGCCACTCCTTGTTCCATAATCCATCAAATCTTTCACCCAAAACTTGGAAACTTCACAACACAAAACTCAGCAGAAAATCTCGTGAGCTCCGTTAGCGAAAGAAAACAAAAGACCACTTCAAGGTACTGTAATGAACTCATTCTTTATTTATATTGGTGTTAAACCTACTGTATTCCAACTTCTCTATGGTTTATAAGCTATTTTACTAGCCATAGATTCATCAAAATAAGCAAACAACACACGAAAAACAGAATCTGTCAAAAACAGAACAGTCTGTAGTAATCTGTAACTAACGCAAACTTCTGGAACTCCAAAAATTGAGCCAAAATATGACGACCTAGACAATTCGTTTATTGATCAGCAGCAATTGGAATCGATATTTTATCACGTTCTGGTTATTTTTAACAATTATTTTTGTGAACAGAAAGTTTCTGGAATTTTCTGCAAGATCAAATAACTATCATCCAAGAAGATCCTATAGGTTTAACTTGGCACAAACACTAATTAAAACATAAAAACACATCTAACCAGAGGCTAGAACAACTATTTATTCCTAAACAGAAGCAAAAAGAAAAAAAACTAAAAATAAAATTGGGTTGCCTCCCAACAAGCGCTATTGTTTAACGCCCCTAGCTAGGCATAATAACAAGGATAGATCTAGGTATTGCCATCTTTGGTAGGCAATCCATAAGTGGCTCTCATAATAGATTCATATGGTACTTTTATTTTCTTCCTAGGGAAGTGTTCCATTCCTTTCTTTAATGGAAATTGGAATCTAATATTCCCTTCCTTCATATCAATGATTGCACCAATCGTTCTAAGGAAAGGTCTACCAAAAATAATAGGACATGAAGGATTGCAATCTATGTCAAGAACGATAAAATCTACGGGCACATAGTTCCTATTTGCAACAATAAGAACATCATTAATTCTTCCCATAGGTTTCTTAATAGTGGAATCCGCAAGGTGCAAGTTTAAAGAGCAATCATCAAAATCACGGAAACCTAGCAAATCACACAAAGTTTTTGGAATCATGGAAACACTAGCACCCAAATCACACAAAGCATAGCATTCATGATCTTTAATCTTAATTTTTATAGTAGATTCCCACTCATCATAAAGTTTTCTAGGGATAGAAACTTCTAACTCACGTTTTTCTTCATAAGATTGCATCAAAGCATCAACGATATGTTTGGTAAAGGCTTTATTTTGACTATAAGCATGAGGAGAATTTAGAACGGATTGCAACAAGGAAATACAATCTATCAAAGAGCAGCTATCATAATTAAATTCCTTGAAATCCAAAATAGTGGGTTCATTAATATCTAATGTTTTGCTCTCCTCAATCCCACTTTTATCAATTTTAGCATCAAGATCTAAAAACTCCGAATTTTTGGAACGCCTTCTAGGTAAAGGTGGATCATATTCAGTCCCATCAGTATCAAGATTCATATTGCAAAACAATGATTTAATTGGGGACACATCAATAACTTTTAGATCTTCATCTTTGTTTTCATAAAATTTAGAAGAACACGCTTTTATAAAGCAATCTTCCTTAGAACGTTCCGCAAGATTGAACCCAAAGCTAAGCACTTCTCCCATTGCAAGAAAGATCAATCTAGTAGGCCAAACCAAACTGATAATTCAAAGAGACTTGCAAAGATAACCAATCATACATAAAAGAATTCAGAAGATTCAAATATTGTTCATAGATAAACTTGATCATAAACCCACAATTCATCGGTCTCAACAAACACACTGCAAAAGAAGATTACATCGAATAGATCTCCACAAGAGAGGGGGAGAACATTGTATTGAGATCCAAAAAGAGAGAGGAAGCCATCTATCTAATAACTATGGACCCGAAGGTCTCAGGTAAACTACTCACACTTCATCGAAGAGGCTATGGTGTTGATGTAGAAGCCCTCCGTGATCGATGTCCCCTCTGGCGGAGCTCCGGAACAGGCCCCAAGATGGGATCTCACGGGTACAGAAGGTTGCAGCGGTGGAATTAGGTTTTTGGCTCCGTATCTGGTAGTTTGGGGGTACGTAGGTATATATAGGAGGAAGGAGTACGTCAGTGGAGTAACATGGGGCCCACGAGGGTGCAGGGCGCGCCCAAGGGGGTAGGTGCGCCCAGCCACCTCGTGGCTTCCTGGTAGCTTTCTTGACGTAGGGTCCAAGTTCTCTGGATCACGTTCGTTCTGAAAATCACGTTCCCGAAGGTTTCATTCCGTTTAGACTCAATTTGATATTCTTTTTCTGCGAAACTCTGAAATAGGCAAAAACATCAATTCTGGGCTGGGCCTCCGGTTAATAGGTTAGTCCCAAAAATAATATAAAAGTGTATAATAAAGCCCAAAAATGTCCAAAACAGAAGATAATATAGCATGGAGCAATCAAAAATTATAGATACGTTGGAGACGTATCAGTCTTGACCACTATGTCATCCATATATGCTTCCATATTTCTATGTAGCTGGGGCTCAAAACCAATTTGGACTGCTCTTGCAAACGTTGAGCCAACACTCTTCAACCCGAAAGGCATTCGTAAAAAGCAATACGTACCACATGGGCTGATGAATTGTTGGGGAACGTAGTAATTTCAAAAAAATTCCTACGCACACGAAAGATCATGGTGATGCATAGTAACGAGAGGGGAGAGTGTTGTCCACGTACCCTCGTAGACCGAAAGCGGAAGCGTTAGCACAATGCGGTTGATGTAGTCGTACGTCTTCACGATCCGACCGATCAAGTACCGAACGCACGGCACCTCCGAGTTCAGCACACGTTCAACCCGATGACATCCCTCGAACTCCGATCCAGCCGAGTGTTGAGGGAGAGTTCTGTCTGCATGACGGCATGGTGACGATGATGATGTTGTACCGACGCAGGGCTTCGCCTAAGCTTCACTACGATATTATCGAGGTGGATTATGGTGGAGGGGGGCACCGCACACGGCTAAGAGATCAATGATCAATTGTTATGTCTCTAGGGTGCCCCCTGCCCCCGTATATAAAGGAGCAAGGGGGGAGGTGCGGCCGGCCAGGAGGGGCGCGCCAGGTGGAGTCCTACTCCCACCGGGAGTAGGACTCCCTCCCTTTTCCTAGTTGGATTAGGAGTGGAGGGGGAAAGAGGAGGGAAAGAGGAAGGAAAGGGGGGCACCGCCCCCCTCTCCTTGTCCTATTCAGACTAGGGGGGAGGGGCGCGCGGCCCTGCCCTGGCCGCCTCTCCTCTTCTCCACAAAGGCCCTCTATGGCCCATTCAGCCCCCGGGGGGTTCCGTTAACTCCTCGGTACTCCGATAAAATCCCGATTTCACCCGGAACACATCCGATATCCAAATATAGGCTTACAATATATCAATCTTCATGTCTTGACCATTTCGAGACTCCTCGTCATGTCTGTGATCACATCCGGGACTCCGAACAACCTTTGATACATCAAAACGTTAAGCGTGCGGACCCTACGGGTTCGAGAACTATGTAGACATGACCGAGACACGTCTCCGGTCAATAACCAATAGCGGAACATGGATGCTCATATGGGCTCCCACATATTCTAGAAAGATCTTTATCGGTCAGATCGCATAACAACATACATTGTTCCCTTTGTCATCGGTATGTTACTTGCCCGAGATTCGATCGTCGCTATCTCAATACCTAGTTCAATCTCATTACCGGCAAGTCTCTTTGCTCGTTCCGTAATATATCATCCCGCAACTAACTCATTAGTTGCAATGCTTGCAAGGCTTAAGTGATGTGCATTACCGAGTGGGCCCACAGATACCTCTCCGACAATCAGAGTGACAAATCCTAATCTCGAAATACGCCAACCCAACAAGTACCTTTGGAGACACCTGTAGAGCACCTTTATAATCACCCAGTTACGTTGTGACGTTTGGTAGCACACAAAGTGTTCCTCCGGTAAACGGGAGTTGCATAATCTCATAGTCATAGGAACATGTATAAGTCATGAAGGAAGCAATAGCAACATACTAAACGATCGAGTGCTAAGCTAACGGAATGGGTCAAGTCAATCACATCATTCTCCTAATGATGCGATCCCGTTAATCAAATGACAACTCATGTTTATGGCTAGGAAACATAACCATCTTTGATCAATGAGCTAGTCAAGTAGAGGCATACTAGTGACACTCTGTTTTTGTATGTATTCACACAAGTATTATGTTTCCGGTTAATACAATTCTAGCATGAATAATAAACATTTGTCATGAAATAAGGAAATAAATAATAACTTTATTATTGCCTCTAGGGCATATTTCCTTTAGTCTCCCACTTGCACTAGAGTCAATAATCTAGATCACATCGCCATGTGATTTAACATCAATAGTTCACATCACCATGTGATTAACACCCATAGTTCACATCGTCATGTGACCAACACCCAAAGGGTTTACTAGAGTCAATAATCTAGTTCACATCGCTATGTGATTAACACCCAAAGAGTACTAAGGTGTGATCATGTTTTCCTTGTGAGAGAAGTTTAGTCAACGGGTCTGCCATACTCAGATCCGTATGTATTTTGCAAATTTCTATGTCTACAATGCTCTGCACAGAGCTACTTTAGCTAAATGCTCCCACTTTCAATATGTATCCAGATGAATACTTAGAGTTATCTGGATCAGTGCCAAAACATGCATCGACGTAACCCTTTACGACGAACCTTTTTGTCACCTCCATAATCGAGAAACATATCCTTATTCCACTAAGGATAATTTTGACCGCTGTCCAGTGATCTACTCCTAGATCACTATTTTACTCCCTTGCCAAAATGAGTGTAGGGTATACATTAGATCTGGTACACAGCATGACATACTTTATAGAACCTAGGCCAAGGCATAGGGAATGACTTTCATTCTCTTTCTATCTTCTGCCGTGGTCGGGCTTTGAGTCTTACTCAATTTCACACCTTGTAACACAGGCAAGAACTCTTTCTTTCACTGTTCCATTTTGAACTACTTCAAAATCTTGTCAAGGTATGTACTCATTGAAAAAACTTATCAAGCGCCTTGATCTATCTCTATAGATCTTGATGCTCAATATGTAAGCAGCTTCACCGAGGTCTTTCTTTGAAAAACTCCTTTCAAACACTCCTTTATGCTTTGCAGAATAGATCTTTATTATTTCCGATCAACAATATGTCATTCACATATACTTATCAGAAATGTTGTAGTGCTCCCACTCACTTTCTTGTAAATACAGGCTTCACTGCAAGTCTGTATAAAACTATATCCTTTGATCAACTTATCAAAGCGTATATTCCAACTCCGAGATGCTTGCACCAGTCCATAGATGGATCACTGGAGCTTGCATATTTTGTTAGCACCTTTAGGATTGACAAAACCTTCTGGTTGCATCATACACAACTCTTCTTTAATAAATCCATTAAGGAATGCAGTTTTGTTTATCCATTTGCCAGATTTCACAAAATGCGGCAATTGCTAACATGATTCGGACAGACTTAAGCATAGATACGAGTGAGAAACTCTCATCGTAGTCAACACCTTGAACTTGTCGAAAACCTTTTGCGACAATTCTAGCTTTGTAGATAGTAACACTACTATCAGCGTCCGTCTTCCTCTTGAAGATCCATTTAATCTCAATGGCTCGCCGATCATTGCGCAAGTCAATCAAAGTCCATACTTTGTTCTCATACCTGGATCTCATCTCAGATTTCATGGCCTCAAGCCATTTCGCGGAATCTGGGCTCATCATCGCTTCCTCATAGTTCGTAGGTTCGTCATGGTCAAGTAACATGACCTCTAGAACAGGATTATCGTACCACTCTGGTGCGGATCTCACTCTGGTTTACCTACGAGGTTCGGTAGTAACTTGATCTGAAGTTACATGATCATCATCATTAGCTTCCTCACTAATTGGTGTAGTAGTCATAGGAACTGATTTATGTGATGAACTACTTTCCAATAAGGGAGCAGGTACAGTTATCTCATCAAGTTCTACTTTCCTCCCACTCACTTCTTTCGTGAGAAACTCCTTCTCTAGAAAGGATCCATTCTTAGCAATGAATATCTTGCCTTCGGATCTATGATAGAAGGTGTACCCAACTGTCTCCTTTGGGATCCTATGAACAAACTTTTCTCCGATTTGGGTTTGAGCTTATCAGGATGAAACTTTTTCTTATAAGCATCGCAACCCCAAACTTTAAGAAACGACAACTTTGGTTTCTTGCCAAACCACAGTTCATACGGTCGTCTCAAACGAATTTAGATGGTGCCCCCTTTTTTACGTGAATGCAGCTGTCTCTAATGCATAACCCCAAAACTATAGCGGTAAATCTGTAAGAAACATCATAGATTGCACTATATCCAATAAAGTACGGTTATGATGTTCGGACACACCATTATGCTGTGGTGTTCCAAGTGGCACGAATTTGTGAAACTATTCCACATTGTTTTAATTGAAGACCAAACTCGTAACTCAAATATTTGTCTCCGCGATCAGATCGTAGAAACCTTATTTTTTTGTCACAATGATTTTCCACTTCACTCTGAAATTCATTGAACTTTTCAAATGTTTCAGACTTATGTTTCATCAAGTAGATATACCCATATCTGCTCAAATCATCTGTGAAAGTCAGAAAATAACGATACCCTCCGCGAGCCTCAACACTCATCGGATCGCATACATAAGTATGTATTATTTCCAATAAGTCAGTTGCTCGCTCCATTGTTCCGGAGAACGGAGTCTTAGTCATCTTGCCCATAAGGCATGGTTCGCAAGCATCAAGTGATTCCAAAAGCCCATCAACATGGAGTTTCTTCATGCGCTTTACACCAATATGACCTAACGGCAGTGCCACAAATAAGTTGCACTATCATAATTAACTTTGCATCTTTTGGTTTCAATATTATGAATATGTGTACCACTACGATCGAGATCCAACGAACCATTTTCATTGGGTGTGTAACCATATAAGGTTTTATTCATGTAAACAGAACAACAGTTATTCTCTAACTTAAATGAATAACCATATTGCAATAAACATGATCAAGTCATATTCATGCTCAATGCAAACACCAAATAACACTTATTTAGGTTCAACACTAATCCCGAAAGTATAGGGAGTGTGCGATGATGATCATATCAATCTTGGAACCACTTCCAACACACATCATCACTTCACCCTTAACTAGTCTCTGTTCATTCTGCAACTCCCGTTTTGAGTTACTAATCTTAGCAATTGAACTAGTATCAAATACTAAGGGGTTGCTATAAACACTAGTAAAATACACATCAATAACATGTATATCAAATATACCTTTGTTCACTTTGCCATCCTTCTTATCCGCCAAATACTTGGGGCAGTTCCGCTTCCAGTGACCAGGCCCTTTGCAGTAGAAGCATTTAGTCTCAGGCTTAGGTCCAGACTTGGGCTTCTTCACTTGAGTAGCAACTTGCTTGCCGTTCTTCTTGAAGTTCCCCTTCTATCCCTTTGCCCTTTTCTTGAAACTAGTGGTCTTGTTAACCATTAACACTTGATGCTCTTTCTCAATTTCTACCTTCGTCGATTTCAGCATCGCGAAGAGCTCGGGAATTACTTTCGTCATCCCTTGCATATTATAGTTCATCACGAAGTTCTCGTAACTTGGTGATAGTGACTAGAGAATTCTGTTAGTTACTATCTTATCTGGAAGATTAACTCCCACTTGATTCAAGCAATTGTAGTACCCAGACAATCTGAGCACATGCTCACTAGTTGAGCTATTCTCCTCCATCTTGTAGGCAAAGTACTGTCAGAGGTCTCATACCTCTCGGCACGGGCATGAGTATGAAATACGAATTTCAACTCTTGGAACATCTTATATGCTCCGTGGCCTTCAAAACATCTTTGAAGTCCCGGTTCTAAGCCGTAAAGCATGGTGCACTAAACTATCAAGTAGTCATCATACCGAGCTTTTGTCAAAACGTTCATAACGTCTGCATCTGCTCCTGTAATAGGTCTGTCACCTAGCGGTGCATCAAGGGCATAATTCTTCTGTGCAGAAATGAGGAAATTCCTTAGATCACGGAACAAGTCCGCATCATTGCTACTATCATCTTTCAACTTAGTTTTCTCTAGGAACATATAAAAATAAAACAGGGGAGCAAAACGCGAGCTATTGATCTACAACATAGATATGCCAATACTACCAGGACTAAGTTCTTGATAAATTTAAGTTCAATTAATCATATTACTTAAGAACTCCCACTTAGATAGACATCCCTCTAATCCTCTAAGTGATCACGTGATCCATATCAACTAAACCATGTCCGATCATCACGTGAGATGGAGTAGTTTCAACGGTGAACATCACTATGTTGATCATATCTACTATATGATTCGCGCTCGACCTTTCGGTCTCCGTGTTCCGAGGCCATATCTGTTATTTGCTAGGCTCGTCAAGCTTAACCTGAGTATTCCGCGTGTGCAACTGTGTTTGCACCCGTTGTATTTGAACGTAGAGCCTATCACACCCGATCATCACGTGGTGCCTCAGCACGAAGAACTTTCGCAAAGGTGCATACTCAGGGAGAACACTTATACTTTGATAATTTAGTGAGGGGTCATCTTATAATGCTACCATCAATCAAAGCAAGAGAAGATGCATAAAAGATAAATATCACATGCAACCAATATAAGTGATATGATATGGCCATCATCATCTTGTGCTTGTGATCTCCATCTCTGAAGCACCGTCATGATCACCATCGTCACCGGCGCGACACCTTGATCTTCATCGTAGCATCGTTGTCGTCTCGCCAATCTTATGCTTCTACGACTATCGCTACCGCTTAGTGATAAAGTAAAGCATTACAGGGCGGTTGCATTGTATACAATAAAGCGACAACCATATGGCTCCTGCCAGTTGCTGATAACTCGGTTACTAAACATGATCATCTCATACAATAAAATTTAGCATCATGTCTTGACCATATCACATCACAACATGCCCTGCAAAAACAAGTTAGACGTCCTCTACTTTGTTGTTGCAAATTTTACGTGGTTGCTACGGGCTTAGCAAGAACCGTTCTTACCTACGCATCAAAACCACAACGATAGTTTGTCAAGTTGGTGCTGTTTTAACCTTCGCAAGGACCGGGCGTAGCCACACTTGGTTCAACTAAAGTTGGAGAAACTGACACCCGCCAGCCACCTGTGTGCAAAGCACGTCGGTAGAACCAGTCTCGCGTAAGCGTACGCGTAATGTCGGTCCGGGCCGTTTCATCCAACAATACCGCCGAACCAAAGTATGACATGCTGGTAAGCAGTATGACTTGTATCGCCCACAACTCACTTGTGTTCTACTCGTGCATATGACATCTACGCATCAAACCAGGCTCGGATGCCACTGTTGGGGAACGTAGTAATTTTCAAAAAATTTCCTACGCACACGCAAGATCATGGTGATGCATAGCAACGAGAGGGGAGAGTGTTGTCCATGTACCCTCGTAGACCGAAAGCGGAAGCGTTAGCACAATGCGGTTGATGTAGTCGTACGTCTTCACGATCCGACCGACCAAGTACCGAACGCATGGCACCTCCGAGTTCAGCACACGTTCAACCCGATGACGTCCCTCAAACTCTGATCCAGCCGAGTGTTGAGGGAGAGTTTCGTCAGCACGACAGCGTGGTGACGATGTTGATGTTCTACCGACGCAGGGCTTCGCCTAAGCAGCGCTACGATATTATCGAGGTGGACTATGGTGGAGGGGGGCACCGCACACGGCTAAGAGATCAATGATCAATTGTTGTGTCTCTAGGGTGCCCCCCCTGCCCCTGTATATAAAGGAGCAAGGGGGGTGGTGTGGCTGGCCAGGAGGGGCGCGCCAGGTGGAGTCCTACTCCCACCGGGAGTAGGACTCCCTCCCTTTTCCTAGTTGGATTAGGAGTGGAGGGGGAAAGAGGAGGGAAAGAGGAAGGAAAGGGGGGGCGCCGCCCCCTCTCCTTGTCCTATTTGGACTAGGGGGCGGGGCACGCGGCCCTGCCCTGGCCGCCTCTCCTCTTCTCCACGAAGGCCCACTATGGCCCATTAAGCCCCCTGGGGTTCCGGTAACTCCTCGGTACTCCGGTCAAATCCCGATTTCACCCGGAACACTTCTGATATCCAAATATAGGCTTCCAATATATCAATCTTCATGGCTTGACCATTTTGAGACTCCTCGTCATGTCCGTGATCACATCCTGGACTCCGAACAACCTTCGGTACATCAAAGCATATAAACTCATAATATAAGTGTCATCGAAATGTTAAGCGTGCGGACCCTACGGGTTCGAGAACTATGTAGACATGACCGAGACACATCTCCGGTCAATAACCAATAGCGGAACCTGGATGCTCATATTGGCTCCCACATATTCTACGAAGATCTTTATCGGTCAGACCGCATAAAAACATACGTTGTTCCCTTTGTCATCGGTATGTTACTTGCCCGAGATTCGATCGTCGGTATCTCAATACCTAGTTCATTCTCGTTACCGGCAAGTCTCGTTACTCGTTCTGTAATACATCATCCCGCAACTAATTCATTAGTTGCAATGCTTGCAAGGCTTAAGTGATGTGCATTACCGAGTGGGCCCAGGGATACCTCTCCGACAACCAGAGTGACAAATCCTAATCTCGAAATACGCCAACCCAACAAGTACCTTTGGAGACACCTGTAGAGCACCTTTATAATCACCCAGTTACGTTGTGACGTTTGGTAGCACACAAAGTGTTCCTCTGGTAAACGGGAGTTGCATAATCTCATAGTCATAGGAACATGTATAAGTCACGAAGAAAGCAATAGCAACATACTAAACGATTGAGTGCTAAGCTAACAGAATGGGTCAAGTCAATCACATCATTCTCCTAATGATGTTATCCCGTTAATCAAATGACAACTCATGTTTATGGCTAGGAAACATAACCATCTTTGATCAACGAGCTAGTCAAGTAGAGGCATACTAGTGACACTCTGTTTGTCTATGTATTCACACAAGTATTATGTTTCCGGTTAATACAATTGTAGCATGAATAATAAACATTTACCATGAAATAAGGAAATAAATAATAACTTTATTATTGCCTCTAGGGCATATTTCCTTCATGAATGTTTTCTTCTCTTCGTCCTCTCTTGTCATGAAGATCTGATGGTACCCTGAGTAGGCGTCAAGGAATGACAACAGATCACACCCGGCCGTGGATTCAACAATCTGGTCGATGCGCGGCAACGGGAAAGGGTCCTTGGGACAAGCCTTATTAATATCTGTGTAGTCAATACACAGCCTCCACTTCCCGTTTGCCTTGTGTAACACCACCGGATTGGCCAACCATGTCGGTTGGAACACTCCTCTCACCAAGCCTGCCGCTTCCAACTTCCTGATCTCCTATGTGATGAACTCTTGCCTTTCCAAAGCCTGCTTCCTGACCTTCTGCTTGACGGGCCGCGCATGAGGACAGACAGCAAGGTGGTGCTCAATCACCTCCGTGGGAACGCCGGGGATGTCGGATGCTTGCCATGCAAACACATCGACATTCGCCCGCAGGAAGGTGACGAGCGCGCCTTCCTATTTTCTATCGAGGGTGGAGCTTATGGTGAAAGCCCCTCCCATGCCATCCTCCTTGACGGACACCTTCTTAGTCTCTGGTGGTGCAGCTCTAGATTTCTTGCTCTTGCCGGTGAAGCTCTCTGGCACGTCCTCGACGGTAGCACGACACTCCGAAGAGGTGCATTTGCCGGAGTGGGTGCGAGAGGTCTTGACGGTCTTCTTCTTCCCTCCCGAGGCTTCAGCGGTAGGAGCTAGTGCCTTGGCGGCAACTACTTCCCGGTAGAGTAGGTCGGCGCAGATCAGCACATCCTTCTTGTCGCAGGGGACGGTGATGTTGGTCATCGGCCCAGGCATCTTCAGTGTGTTCTAGGCGTAATGAGACGCCACCATGAACTTGGCTAGTGCCGGGCGGCCGAGGATCCCGTTGTAGGGCAAGGGGACCTCGGCTACGTCGAAGATGATCCTCTCCGTCCTATAGTTCAACTCGCTTCCAAACGTCACTGGAAGCGTGACCTTTCCCTTCGGTTGGCTCCTTCCCGGGTTGACCCCTTGAAATGTGCCCGTCTCCTCAAGGTCCCCATCAGGAATTTGCAGCCTCTTGATCACAATGGGTGAGATCAAGTTCAGGCCGGCCCCGCCGTCAACCAGCATCTTGTTCACCTTGAGGTTGCGTATCATTGGTGAAACCAACAACGGCAAACACCCGACCACAGTTGTGCGATCAGGGTGGTCCTCGGTGTCAAATATGATAGGCGTGCTGGACCACTTCAGCGGCTTCTGAGCGTCGAACGATGGCTCCGCTGCTGCGATCTCACGCACCCACTGCTTGAGCTGGCGGTGAGAAGTATGCAGCGAGGCACCGCCATCGACGCACATGGCCTCTGTAGCCTTCTGGAACTCATGCTCGCCGGACTCGTCGTCCTCGTCATGATCGTCGTCTTCCTGCTTCTTGTCGCGGCCCGGATCGGGCCTCTCTTGTTGGTTATCCTTGCCACGGCGGCCTCCTTCGCCGCCACGCTTCTTGCCGGATCATTTGGCACCATCCTGACCCTTCTCCTTGTCCCACCTCTCATACTTGGCTTTCTGCTTCTCAGCAAGCAGCTCGACTTGTCGGAAGTTCTGGAGGTCATGGTCCTTGGTGCGGTGGATCTTGCAGTACTGCTTGTCGGAGCCTCCTGGCTTGTCGGCAGCCGCCAAGGCCCGACAAGCCGCGCACCCGGCAATCTCCTTGTTGGGGTCGTCTCCCTCGGCCTTCTTGGCAGTGCCGGTGTCGTCGGATCCCTCCACAGCAAGCACGGCCTTGCCCTTGCGTTTCCTGTTGCGGTGCCGACCCTTCTTCGTCGGGGCAGTGGTCTCTTCATCCGTAGAGTCTGTTTCTGCGCCGGCGTCCTCGCCGGGGTACTTCCTCCCCTCTTCAGCTCGGGCGCACCTGTCGGCCAGAACATCAAGCTCGGCCACATCTTTAACCTTTTTCATCGCCAGCTCTTCACGCATCTTGCGGTTGCGCACATTCTGATGGAACGCGATCACGGCGGCAGGGTGAACATCTGGGATGTTGTATTGCACCTGGCTGAACCTCTGTATGTACTTGCGCAGGTTTTCACCTTCCTTCTGGGGAATGATGTGCAAATCACTCGCCCGACCATGAGCTTGGTGGCCTCCAGTGAAGGCACCAACGAACTCATGACACAGATCCGACCAAGAAGAAATGGAATCTGCCAGCAAGTGCATCAACCAAGACATGAAATTGGGTTTCAGGGCCAACATGAAGTAATTGACAAGCACCTTGTCGTCGCGAGCTCCAACGGCTTGCATCGTGATGGTGTAGATGCTGAGGAACTCCGATGGGTGGGTCTTGCCGTTGTACTTCTCGCCGACGTCAGGCTTGAACATACGGTGGGATGGCCACTGGAACTGCCGCAGCTCACAGGTAAATGCCGGGCAACCCACCTCGTAAGGTAGGCCGCCGGAGCCTCCAGGTGCTGGGTGGTCCATAGCGGCCCTCGCCCGCCTATCTGACTGGTGGCGTGTATCGCGCCGACGCTCGATGGTGGTTCGAGCGTCTTCATGGGCTCGCTCCCGGACAACTTGGCGCTGGTGGCGGTGGGTCCGTGGGTCGGACGACGCTATGGAAATGTTATCACAAGCGTCATCACAATGGATCGACACCCGCGGTGGCTGGCGTGGAGGAGGAGAGTGCATCGTGGCCGCAGCACTCCAGCCCCTCCACCGCTGGCATGCGGTGGTTCGACGGAGCGCCGGCCTGAGGGCCCCGCTGGCCGTGGCTCGTCTTGGTTGGCGACGCCGATGAGGCTCCGGATGGTGGCCCTCCACTCATTGAGCTTTTCTGCAGCAGGAGGGAAGTCCAGCAGCAGCTGCGCGCGCTAAAGCTTTTGCTGGCGTGGGTGGCGGCGAAAGCTGCGTGGACCGTGGTGCGCTTCGATTTCTAACCACGTTAGAAGGAGCTCTATCACGGCCCAGCGGCTGCGTGCCATTTTTTCCAGCACTTCGACAGGCATGCTGGCCTCGTTCGTCCCGCAGATGATGCACATGACTCTTCCCACGGCGGCGTCCGGGGTCTCCAGCGTGGTGGCGCTCCTCGTCGTGCACACCCTGGGAAGAGCGCGCTCTGGGCGCCGGCGTAGGCGTGTTGGAGGTCGCCGCGCCGCCCGTGGGGGGCGCGGCGCCGCCCCCGGAGGGCCCCGCGCCGCCTGCGGGGGGCCCAGCACCATCTCTGGATTTGGCGGCGGGCGGCCCGTCGTCCCGTGCACGGAGGACGCCGCTCGCTAGGCTCTGAATGCCAGAGCGATGTTGGTGCTTGCAGGCCGCGGCTCGGGTTCTGTCCGCGACCGGCCCGCTGCTCGCCCGCAGTGGCACGGGCCGTTCGGCTCCCGACGAGCCGATTGCCGTGATCGTCTTCTTCTTGGGAGCCATGGCGATGAAGAACTGCTAGGCTAACTGCTAGACCAGATTCTCACAACTGCGCCCCCTACCTGGCACGCCAAAGATGTCACTGGAAACGACACCTATGGGATCACTGGGATCCCTTCTACGCTTGGCGGGCGCGAGGTTATGCAAAGAGCGGGTCTGACAGGAAGCACACGGATCATTTACCTAGGTTCGGACCGCGAAGATGCGTAATACCCTAGTCCTGCTTTGGTGGATGTATTAGAGTGTTCTTGTGTTCTTAAGCTAGCTACGGGGTGTAACTTGCCCAAATGATCCGAATCCTCCTCCTGGTCGCCTCGGGCCTCCTTTTATAGGTAAAAAGGGGTTGCCACAGTGGCACGCAGGAGGTGGAAAGGTCTACAGTCGATGAGTCTATCCTCTGGCACTGTCGGACAAACGGATTTAATGCGCTGCCGACGTGCCCCCCTTGCTTTATCGGGTACGGCAAGGAAGCATGTCCCAGCTGTCGCCGCCTCGCCTGGCTTCGACACGCATCCGAGCTGATGAGGCATTGTGACGCCACGTTGGGTGGCTGCTAGGCTAGTGCGGTGGTGGAGCCTTCAAGAAGACCTGCATGCCACCACGCAGGTGCTTGGTGTGTCAGTCGTGGAGGCTGCTCGTCGCCACACAGGTGCCTGCTCAGCTGGTTGAGGTGGCACCTACATGGGGGCGGCGGTGGAGCCTTGGCAAGCGCGGGCCTGGCCGCGGCCCCATGAGTGTCTTTGGCAAGGGCCTTGCCGGGGCCTCGGCAAGCGTCTTGCCGTGGCACCGTGGTTGTCCCCGGCAAGAGTCTTGCCGGGAGTCTCGTTTATCTCCCCGGCAAGGATCTCACCGAGGGTCGTCGTCTTCTAGTCCTCATCTGATCTCATATGGTTATGATCTTGACGAAGATCTACATGCCACCACAGAGGCGCCTCCCGAGCCTTGGTTCGAATGTGGATAGTGGTGGTGTCGGAAACCGTGGGCTCAAGGGTGGCTCGCTCTGCTGGCGTCGGGCAAGTTGCCCCGGCAAGGCTCTTGCCGGGGTTGCGGAGGCTGCCTCGGCAAGGATCTTGTCGAGGGAGTCCACCTCGCCCTCTTGCTTTTCTGCGTTCTCTGGTCTTGGCGTTGCCTCTGGTCGCCTTGTGCCTTTGGCTCCCCTCCTCTGCCTCGCTTAGTGTGGCCGCGGGCGCGGCTCTGACTGACCGGCACAAGTAAAGGGGTAAAAAAAGGAGTGCCCCTACTTTTGTACACCGACAGTCTTGTATGATTTGAGTCTTTGATTTTTAGTTTACCACAATCATCCTTGTTGTACACACCTTTTGGGAGAGACACGCATGAATCGGAATTTATTAGAATACTATAGGTGCTTCACTTATATCTTTTGTGCTAGATAATTTTGCTCTAGTGCTTCACATATATCTTTTTAGAGCACGGTGGTGGTTTTATTTTATAGAAATTATTGATCTCTCATGCTTCACTTATATTATTTTGAGAGTCTTTTAGAACAGCATGGTAATTTGCTTTGGCTATAAAACTAGTCCTAATATGATGGGCATCCAACATGGGTATAATAAAAACTTTCATATAAAGTGTTGAATACTATGAGAAGTTTGATGCTTGATGATTGTTTTGAGACTTGAGGATGGTGATATTAGAGTCATGCTAGTAGATTAATTGTGAATTTGAGAAATACTTGTGTTGAGGTTTGCAAGTCCCGTAGCATGCGCGTATGGTAACCGTTGAGTAACAAATTTCAAGCATGAGGTGTTTCTTTGATTGTCTTCCTTATGAGTGGCGGTCGGGGATGAGCGATGGTCTTTTCCTACCAATCTATCCCCCTAGGAGCATGCGCGTAGTGCTTGGTTTTGATGACTTGTAGATTTTTGCAATAAGTATGTGAGTTCTTTATGACTAATGTTGAGTCCATGGATTATACGCACTCTCACCCTTCCACCGTTGCTAGCCTCTCTAGTACCGCGCAACTTTCGACGGTACCATAAACCCACCATTTACTTTCCTCAAAACGGCCACCATACCTACCTATTATGGCATTTTCATAGCCATTCCGAGATATATTGCCATGCAACTTTCCACCGTTCCGTCTATTATGGCACGCTCCATAATTGTCGTATTGCCTTGCATGATCATGTAGTTGACATCGTATTTGTGTTAAAGCCACCATTCCTAATTTTTTCATACATGTCACTCTTGATTCATTGCACATCCCGGTACACCGCCGGAGGCACGCATATTGAGCCATATTTTGTTCTAAGTATCGAGTTGTAAACAAATACAAGTGTGATGATCATCATTATTAGAGCATTGTCCCGTGTGAGGAAAAAAGAGAGGCCAAAGAAGCCAATGAGAAAAAAAGGAAGGCCAAAGAAAAACAAAAAAAAAGAGAAAAAGAGAGAAGGGACAATGCTACTATCCTTTTTCCACACTTGTGCTTCAAAGTAGCACCTTGATCTTCATGATAGAGAGGTTCTTATTTTGTCACTTTCATATGCTAGTGGGAGTTTCATTCTAGAACTTGGCTTGTATATTCCAATAATGGGCTTCCTCCAAATGCCCTAGGTCTTCATAAGCAAGCAAGCTGGATGCACACCCACTTAGTTTCTTTTGTTGAGCTTTCATACATTTATAGCTCTAGTGCATCCGTTGCATGGCAATCCCTACTCACTCACATTGATATCTATTGATGGGTATCTCCATAGCCCATTAATATGCCCAGTTTATGTGAGACCATCTTCCTCCTTTTTTGTCTTCTCCACAACCACCATTCTATTCCACCTATAGTGCTATGTCCATGGCTCATGCTCATGTATTGCGTGAAAGTTGAAAAAGTTTGAGAATACTGAAGTATGAAACAATTGCTTGGCTTGTCATCGGGGTTGTGCATGATTTGAATATTTTGTGTGACGAAGATGGAGCATAGCCAAACTATAAGATTTTGTAGGGATGAACTTTCTTTGGCCATGTTATTTTGAGAAGACATGATTACTTTGTTAGTATGCTTGAAGTATTATTATTTTTATGTCAATATTAAACTTTTGTCTTGAATCTTTCAGATCTGAACATTCATGCCACAATAAAGAAAATTACATTGATAATTTTATTAGGTAGCATTCCACATCAAAATTTTTGTTTTTATCATTTACCTACTCGAGGACGAGCAGGAATTAAGCTTGGGGATGCTTGATACATCCCCAACGTATCTATAGTTTTTGATTGTTCCATGCTATTATATTATCTGTTTTGGATGTTTAATGGGCTTTAATATGCTCTTTTATATTATTATTGGGACTAACCTATTAACCGGAGGCCCAGTGCCAATTTTTGTTTTTTTCCTATTTTAGAGTTTCGCAGAAAAGGAATACCAAACAGAGTCCAAATGGAATGAAACCTTCGCAATGATCTTTCTTGGACCGAAAGCAAACCAGAAGACTTGGAGTCGAAGTCTGGAACTCTATGAGGCGGCCACGAGGCCGGAGGGCGCGCCCAGGGGGGTAGGCGTGCCCCCACCCTCGTGGGCCCCTCGTAGCTCCACCGACGTACTTCTTTCGCCTATATATACTCTTATACCCTAGGTCGATTAGAGAGAGCCTTGAAACCACTTTTCCACCGTTGTAACCTTCTGTACCTGTGAGATCCCTTCTTGGGGCCTTTTTCGGCGATCTGCCGGAGGGGGAATCGATCATGGAGGGCTTCTACATCAACACCATTGCCTCTCCGATGAAGCGTGCACTACTAGGGAAAACCTTATACACAGAACTTCAGCATTAGCGCCTGTGAAAAAAGTGCACTACTGCTACACAACAGTAGCGCGCGCGGAATAACCGTGCTACAGATACATATATAGCAGTAGCGCGTCCCGCCGTAAACGCGCTACTACTAAAATTCCCACCACTAAGCCGATAGGCTACACATAGTAGTAGCGCTCTTTTAGAAATAGTGCTGCCGCTAATATTGTTGTAGCACCGCGTTTACGTGTTAGGCGCCACTGCTAATGAAAAGAAAATAAAATGAAAAACAAGTAGATAAGTAAATGAAAATGAAATAAATAGGAAAAGGAGAAAGGGAAAAAATAAAATGTAAAGAAAAATAAATGAAAAAACGGACAAAAGGAGAAAGGCATAGTAGTAGCGCATTTCTGAAAACGCGCTGTAGCTAACTTAGCTATAACGCGTTTTCAGAAACGCGCTACCGTTATGTTTCACTTAACCAGCGGTTTCCCTCCCCCCACACCACTTCTCCCCCAAATCCCTCGCCCCACTTCGCCGTCGTCTCCCCAATTCACCGTCGCCCCACTTCGTCGCCGTCTCCTGCCGTCGTGGACACCCGCAACCTCATCGTCTCCCTCCCGAGGCCGCCCTCATCCTCACCGCCGCCACTCGAGGCCGCCCTCAGCCTCACCGCCGCCGCCTGAGGCCGCCCTCTACCTCACCGTCGCCGCCCTCGAGCTCACCGCGGCGGCCCTCGACCTCACCGCCGCCCGAGCACGCCCAGGCCCGCCGCTGCCCGTGCCCGAGCCCGCCCTCCCCGCCCCTGCCTCTGTCGCCGAGCACCTCCCCGCCATCGTCTCCCCCCTCTCTGTAAGCCCCCCACCCCTCCCCCACCACTCCTCTCTCTCTCTGCATTTTAGAGCAAAAATTAGTAGAGCAAAAGTTAGTTTATAGCAAAAAAATTAGTTTAGAGCAAAAAATGTTAAGTAGTAGATGTTAGAGCAAAAATTAGTTTAGAGCCAAAAAAATTGGTTTACAGCAAAAGTTAGTCAGGGTAGTAGGGTTTAATTAGGGTTTTTGTTTTCATAGATGTTTTTTAGTTAGGGCAGTAGGGTTTTGAAAGGTTAATTAGGTTAGTAGTGCTGCTAGTAGTAGTGGTACAGTAGGTTAATTAGGTGAAGTTAAATGAATAACCTAAATGAATGAAATTAGTAGTTAACTGAATTTTTTTCCTTTCATCATTATATAGCACTAAAGTTAACTGAATATTCTTCTATTAATAGTTAAATGAATTTTCTTCTACACTTAGTTTTTGAATTAGCTTGTGAAATTTGGACATGTATATTTGGACATGTGGTTGCTCGTGTATATTTAGACATGTGTTGCGGTGTCGAAGATGGATATTTGAACACTGTTTATAGGGAATGAAGTCGAGTGGCCTATGTTTTGCCGGAATGTTGATTCATTCTGTTCCGGCAAATTTCAGGTTCTCCATTTGTCCACTTTTTAGCAAAGGTCATGCCGAAATTTTCCGTGAATTTCGGCATGACTTGTGCTACAAACTAGGACATATCGAGTGCCCGGGATTTGCCGCACCGGGAAGGAGTCAACGTTCCTGCAAAGCATAGGCCTTTTTAGGTCATTGTTCATTTTATTAGGTCTAGATTTAATTGACTAGATTTAATCGTAGGAAACATGGCTAGCAACAATGAAGGACAAGGTTCTGGTGACTGCGGCAACGTGTACCTGGCGGCAGAGGAATTTTTGTTGGGAAGTCAACGATCAACAGTTGATGTTGTTGGGTCCACCTGTCACTGAGACTGAGACCGACATCGAGACCGGCACTGAGACTGAGACCGGCGCTGAGACTGAGACCGGCATCGAGACCGGCGCTGAGACTGAGACCGGCGCCGAGACTAGCGGAGCCGGTATAGAACCGAAAGAAAAGAGGCAACGGCTTCCTAACAAGCTCAGGACTACTAGACTGGTGGTCACGGAGGTGGACGACGGCAATTTTGAGCCAAACGCGCCCGAGGAAGCGCGCGCGTGCTACGACAATCAAATAGGCTGCATCATACATACAACCGCCACCATCAACGATGAGAAACTAAACAAGATAGATAATATGAGGCCCTCCCTCCTAAACAAGGTGCACCAGATATTCTTGTTCCCAGGACGGAATGAAAAGGATTATAAATATCCAGATAAGGACCCGGCAATGAAGAAGATAAACAAACACGCCATGACCAAGTTTAGCAACGCGTTGGCCGCCTAGAAATCAAGGGTGAAATATCGGATCGTCAACAAAAAGGAACCCTACTCCGAGATTGTAAAGGATAATCCGACAATCATGGCAGAGCACTTTGAAATATTCAAGGCGGCTTGCGCGGCCGAAGCTGCCAAAAAAAAGTCGAAGTACATGAAGGGGCTTCAACAGAGGAACATTGGGTGCCACCACCTCAGAAGCCGTGGTTACGGCGGAAAGAGGTCCATATGGGCCAAGGAGGATGCGGAAGCCGCGAGTCTGGGCATCCCAGACCCCTTGGCGGAGTTCACCGTCCCGCAGGAGCGTGACGTCCTCAGGGCCCGGCACCATTGGGACCAAGTGAAGAAGGTTTTTGAGACGAACGCGGTCACGACCGAGTTCATGAGACTGCTGGTAATTTTAGTTTCTGATCAATTCGACTACACGTTAGTCATATTTGTAAACGATCGTTGTGCCTTTTGCAGAGAGAGCAGCCCAGGATTGCGGCCGAAAGAGACTCGCCGTCTGAGGCATTGGCGAGGCCCAAGTGGGACACTCCATTCAACTGGCCGTTGAACAAAATTAAACGACTCCCGATGGAGACTCGACCGTCGTATGGACGCATGCACGGTGTCGGAGATGGCGCCACGTGGAAGAAGTACTACTGTGAGACCACGTAGGAGAGAAAGGAAAGACGGAGGTTAACTGAAGAAAACATCGACAAGAAGGTTGAGATTGCGGTTGAGAAGAAATCATCTGAGACAGTCGCAACAGTGGTAGCTGCTGCAAAACAGGTGCTTGTAGATATGTCTACTACCTTGGTTCCGGCCGTTTTAAATTGGAGCAGGCAAAATCTAGAAAAAAATGCAGCGGACTTTCCCCTTGCTGACTTCTTCGGGAGCAGCTCGACTAGCGTTGCACCAGCACCTGCACCTGCACCTGCTCCAGCACCGGCTCCCGCACCTACTCCGGCACCGGACGTGCTCGGCGGTGTTTCTTCTTTGCCTGAGCTCGACGCCCTCATGGTATCTGTCACACCGCCCCCTTCAATAAATGTATAATCTCACGTTTTCATTGCCTTTCAGATGTCTCACGTTGTAGACTTTTCTTTGCAGGCCGACGAAACCCCGTGCGCCATATTGTACACCATCGGCGACCAGAAGGTAGACGTGGGGAAGGCGACGATAATGGAGCCAAAGGAACCATTGTTCCACAGCCGGCCGATCCCCCCGGACGTCTTCAAGGTTTCCATGGCCAGTGTCAAACCGGGCCACGAGAATTTGGCTCCTCTGGTACTAGTGGGGGATGACGACGAGACCCCGCGGCGGCTTGGTGATTGTTGCAATGGGTGGATCCTATTGTGTCCAAAGAGTCTGCTTCATCTGGAGGCAGCCGGGAGCACACCCACGAGCACGCAGTTGAACATCAACACCTCACCTACCCAATTAGCGTCAGCTGTCATGTTGGGTGATAGTGGAGGGGGTGAGGAAAAGGCTCCATTAGTCGCTGGTGACGTCGCCATAGATGAGGATGAGGATGACGATACTGGCGCCTACTTAGGGTTTGAGCGTCATGAGTCGGTGCCTGAATTGCCGTCTCCGGAGGCTGAACGTATTATGGACGACCTTCCGGTAGTAAAGAAGTCTAGGAAGAGATCGAGGAAAGGAAAAAAGCTGCTTCGATGATCCAGCCGCCTCAGCAGCCTTGGGTTCAAGACCGCATAGATATCCCCGGTGCGGAAAAATGGCATATCCCCGGTCAACCAATCCAACCTGAAGCAGCGCTAGGGTCCAGATTCAGCGATCTAAGGAGACTTCATGACGATGTGCTGCGGATAGAGAAAGGCCTCATCGCCTCGAAAGATCCAGGATACCCACTATACGTGGTTAACGTTCCGCGACAATTGTCGTACGTCGACACATTCCCCGCGGAGAAGTTCTTCCTTCGATTCGATTACATATTCGACATGTTTCACGTGAAGAAGCTGGATTTTATGTTTGTCCGCATTTATGCCTTGCACATGAACTACCTCATCGGGGTTGAGCAGATACCTCATATCTGTGTCGCTAACCCGTACTTCATGCACGAGGGCTTCTTGGGAGTCTGCGCAAAGCACCGTGAATACGCGAGGGAATACATCGTCAATTTCATGCTCGCCAATAAGGACAAGGAGGCGATTCTTGTGCCTTATCATCCCCTGTAATTCGTCCGCGCGGATATCCTTCCTTCGATTTCAATCATTCATTTGCACGGTGGAAGCTAATTAATTTGAGGTGTACTTATTTGCGCAGCGACGGGTGCGCCCTCGTCATCATCCTCTACCCCCGATACTCCCACGCTCTTTACTTGGACTCGTCAAAGAACATTAACAAAAAGGATTACACCCACATCAAGTTTGTTCTCGACAATGCTATGTTTTACTACGGCGCACGAGGTGGAGAGGTCAAGGACGAGAAGAGATGGGACGGCAGGCCCGCCTTCAGCCATAAGACCGACTTCTGCTGCATCCAGCAACCGAGTGATTCTCTTAATGATGGATTATATGTCCTACACCACATGCTGGAGTACAGACGGGATCACCAGAACCTTCGCATGTCACCTATATCCGGCGATGCCCATATTCTGCAATTGGCAAAGAACTTAGGAGATATCGAGGATCATCGACTTCGAGCTGAGTTCTATCACATCCAGCGCGAACTTGCCCAAATCATCATGAAGGAGGTCGTCGGAAAACAGGGATGTTCTACGAAGAAGGAAAAATGTCGTGGGAAGACGTCCGAACACGGGTAGCCGCTCAGCGTCTCGACCTGAAGCCTTTCACTAGGCTGGGGGACTATCTCCCTGACTTGGATGGATGGCACTACATGTTGGAGTGATTGTCGATATATGACAATGTGTCCATTTAGTCCATACGTTTTGTATGACGAAACTTTGAGTTATGCATGACGAAACTTTATTTGAGATGTAATTAAACCGTCCTCCTCGACTAGCGACGATCACTCTAGTTAGGGCATTTTGGGTACGATCAACTTTGTTATTTATGCTTATGATATGTTGCTTCTATTTTTGCCAAGTCTGTCTCTTTCTGTTGCTCAACTATATATGTTGCATATCATCGACTCATGTGACGATGCAGGTGCATAGATCATCGATGGCGAAGAAGTTCTATGCCTGGAGTATATATACGACGAGTGGCCGGAGTGTCAGGCCCAGGTGTACCGGTTTCCGGTTTCTGAGCGAAAGGCAGTAGTTAGTTTAGGTTCACGCTAATGCGAGAGAGGGATACGAACTCATGTAATACATAGTTCCGCTCTCACTCAAAGTGATAGCTCTTCTCGCGTATATCATTGTTTAGATGGATGACGATGTAGTTGCAAGTATTCGAGACTTGTATCACTATTTTCGATATAATGACGAGAGACCACTTTGTGTTGGGTGATGATTATGATGATGACATGATTTGATGAGACTATTTGTATGTATATGCTATGATTACATTTGTATGTGTATGATATGCTAAAGAATATTGTATAAAGCCTATTCAAATACAAAACAAATATGCATAAAAAACATAAACTAATAAAACTAGCAGTAGCAAGGGGAACAAAGTTAGCAGTAGCGCTCCCTTACCAGTAGCCCTTCCTGCTAAAAAGCACTACAGATATTAGCAGCAGCGCTCTGCACTAAAGCGCGCTACTGCTAGCCATCCATAGCAGTAGCGTGGGACGACAGGCGCTACTGCTACACGTTAGCTGTAGTGGCTTATCAGTAGCGCGTCGTCCGGCGCTACTGATAGGCAAAATACCCACGCTATTGCTAGGGTTTTCCCTAGTAGTGGTGAGTAGTTTACCACAGACCTTCGGGTCCATAGTTATTAGCTAGATGGCTTCTTCTCTCTCTTTGATTCTCAATACAAAGTTCTCCACGATGTTCTTGGAGATATATTCGATGTAATACTCTTTTGCGGTGTGTTTGCCGAGATCCCATGAATTATGGATTTATGAACAAGATTATCTATGAATATTATTTTGTTCTTCTATGAATTCTTCTATGCATGATTTGATATCTTTGCAAGTCTCTTCGAATTATCGGTTTAGTTTGGCCTACTAGATTGATCTTTCTTGCAATGGGAGAAGTGCGTAGCTTTGGGTTCAACCTTGCGGTGTCCTTTCCCAGTGACAGTAGGGGCAGCAAGGAACGTATTGTATTGTTCCCATCGAGGATAAAAAGATGGGGTTTATATCATATTGCTTGAGTTTATCCCTCTACATCATGTCATCTTGCTTAATTAATGTGTTACTCTGTTCTTTTGAACTTAATACTCTAGATGCATGCTGGATAGCGGTCGACATGTGGAGTAATAGTAGTAGATTGTCAGGACCGGGTTTTCGGGATATTAATTTCCTAGAAAGCGGCCTTTGTGCTCACCAGCCCCAGGATTACTGTTAGCTGATGAGGCACCAACTTGATACAAGAATTCCAAGCAAAGTACAAAATATGTAGTACAAGACCATTGTGGCCTAGGAGTACAACACTTGGTTTCTAGTGGTTGATGGCGGAAGCAGTTTGTGGTACATCTGCGTCTATGGGACTCCATTTCCCACAAGAACAGCTGACCAGGATAACTCCTATCTTCACGAGGCTGCTATCATCATAGCGTAGGTTCTGGGGCTGTCATCGCAATGCTCTCTCCCCGCAAGAAATCTGGCCAAGATAATAGCCAGGGACAAGCCAGTGAGTACGTTTGAATGTACTCGCAAACATTAAGAACACGGGTATAATATAACACGGGATAATCATGCTCCGAAATATTCATGATCATAACGTCTGTCACTAATTAAACGAAACTCTGTGATGCACGCATGCAGGGAAAAATATGAACATGTAATACGGGAGTAAAAATAGAATGCACTGACCGAGTGTCTGAAATGACTCCTCGAAAGGTTGCAAATAAATTAACTATGCCTCAGTCGGGCGTCTGAGCGACACCACATAAAGGGCTTATAACGAATAATTTAAATAACAAGCATGCCGCAGTCGGGCGTCTGAGCGACAACACATAAAGGGCTTATAAAGAATAATCGAATAACAAGCATGCCGCAGTCGGGCGTCTGAGCGACACCACATAAAGGGCTTATAAAGAATAATTAAATAACAAGCATGCCGCAGTCGGGCGTCTGAGCAACACCACATAAAGGGCTTATAAAGAATAATTAAATAACAAGCATGCCGCAGTCAGGCGTCTGAGCGACACCACATAAAGAGCTTATAAAGAATAATTAAATAACAAGCATGCCGCAGTCGGACGTCTGAGCGACACCACATAAAGGGCTTATAAAGAATAATTAAATAACAAGCATGCCGCAGTCGGGCGTGTGAGCGACACCACAGAGAGGGCTTATATAAGAATAATCACAGTGAATATCCGGGAGGTAGAACCGTCCCAGGGATACTCACGAATTCAAGTAATGTAAATGGTTAGTCCATGATAAT
Source organism: Triticum aestivum (assembly GCF_018294505.1). Classification (NCBI taxonomy): domain Eukaryota; kingdom Viridiplantae; phylum Streptophyta; class Magnoliopsida; order Poales; family Poaceae; genus Triticum; species Triticum aestivum. Next base: position 92,139,633 of record NC_057814.1, on the reverse strand, counting down.
AATAAACATAATCCTCATGTCACAGGTCATAATCAATGTTCTAGTCTAGCCGTTTCTCCATCCGAAGACCGTCACTAGATTCTAGTTTAACCGTTTCTCCATCCGAATACCATTACTATGATCCAGTTTAGCCATGTCTCCATCCGAAAACCGTCACTAGACCCATCTCAGACTATGATCCCTACACATGGATGTGGCTGTCCGAATAGATATAACCTCTGCAGAGGGTGTACTCTTTACCCACGAGTAACAGATTTATTTAGTCCATCGGGACTAATTCCGTGCATGGCCTTTTAATTGAAAACAAGCCTGACCTGCACACACCAGCTTAACTTACCGGTGTCTGGAATCACCCACAACACCTGTCAAGCCAAACTCTAAGTGGGGAGGCTACAACCTCGACGTAGCATGGGATCAAATTTATATCGCGCGCTCTAAGGGGTGCCCCCCTCTCGGTCCCAACCGGAAACACCCATGCCCCAGGACCAGGTGGCATGCCTACCGGAGGCCTCCGGTATCTTCCACCATGGCCTCTCTGTACGGTGTGTGCCTTGGTAAGGGGTTGACAACTTACTGAACCGTACCCTACCTGCGGCAGGGACAAGTGGTAGTACAAAACAAGAAGTGGAAGTTACTAAACAAGACTCGACCCACGACCGACTCAAGGGTCCAAGTATTCTCCGAATGATTAGCATAACCAAAGTATTACCATTAACAGATAACTCACCACTCATCAAGCCTCACCATGCCATACCGGACATACTCGTCTCAATGAGGAACTAGGGACAAGTTTGTGTCTACCCAAGACCACGAATTTCCCGGCTTCTTTCCGGTATGCTTGAGAAGCTCACGAGGATGATCACTAACACCAGCATATCCATTACTAACAACAAAACATCTCCAATATGCACTCATGCGTGAGACTTTATCGTTACATAAAGATAACGTATACTCCAAGTCCAAGTGGTGTTGTAACTGTATCAAAACACCACACAAAAATATTATGCCAGAGTTCAGAATACTTTCCTTCAAGAGTATGCAAGTGGGTGCACTTTTTTGAAAGTTTTCTCCTCTCTCCATTTCCTATTTTGAAAAATATTCAAATAACAAATATTTCAAAAACAGTACAAAAAGTTGTCCCAAATATTTTTTAAATAAATCTTAAAATAAACTAGATGAAATTTGAGAGAGGTAGGAAAAAGAATCAACTCATTTGATGTTTTATTTTAAAAGATATAGCCAGTCAAAGATCAGTCAAAGTTCTGTTTTTAAATAAACCAGAAAAGAAAACGCTTCGGGGGAGAATACGCTTTCGAAGCAGAGAAGACGTACTCGGGATTTTGCGCTATCACTTAACCAGAGTGGACGGGCGCGCGGGTCACTGACAGTGGGTCCAGGGGGCCCACTGGTCAGGTTTGACTGGTCTTCCCTCCCTCCTCTCTCCCTGTCCGAACGGTGGCGGGACTCCGACGATCGCCGTCAACGAACGGCAGCTCCCCACAGGGCCCCGAGGGCTGGGATGGATCCGCCAGTCTAGGGCGGTCCTCCCGGTGGGCGCTAGGCAGGTGGGGACGGAGGAAGTCACCGGCGGCGAGCTCCGCGGCGGACGGTGGTTCGGGAGCAAAGTGGGCTTCGGGCTATGGTGGTCCTTGGTCGAGGCTGAGGCGCTAGGCAGCTCCACATGGCTATGGGGAGACATTTGGTGGCGTTGGATGGGCGGGGGAGGGCCTGGCTGCGACGTATTGCACCGGAGCTCGGCGGCGGCCGAACTGGCCGGAGACGAGGAAGAAGGCCCCTCCCCGTCGATTGCTGGCTGCGGGAGTACTATGGGGGTGGCCTGGGGTTGCCTGAATGCTCGGTTGAGCTCGGGGTCTCCTTAAATAGGCGCTCAAGGTCGGTCCTGCGGCGGCCGTGGATAGGATCGCCGGCAACCGCTGTACTGTGGTTGCAGGGCTACGTGGCGGCAACGAGCGCGTGCCGACGGCTTGCGGATAAGCGCGGGCTGTTCCCAGGGGGCAGCTCGCGCGCGCGGGTGGCTTGGGCGGCGCCGTCCACGGCAGAACCACTGCCGACGCCGGCGTGCCGCCAAGGGAGCTCTGACGGCGGTGCTGTAGGGCGCCAGTGCGGCTTGGAGGATACTGGTGAGTGGGCGAGGGTAGTGCGCGGCTCTGCAGGTGAGCAAGGGCCGGGGGTGCGACGCGGCGACCCGTGCGCACACACGTGCAAAACACGCGCTCTGGCCGCGCCCAGAGCACGCACTCCAGGTGCTCGACGAAATGCCAGCGCGTGCTAGAGAGCTTGGGTGAGGCTGGTAGCTAACAGGCCAGGGTTAGGGATAGCTAGGAGGTTAGTGGACATGCTGGATGGGTCAGGGGCTCAAGCTCACAATGCAAACTAGAAATCATGCCAAAACTGTCCCTGCACACAGGGTGTTCGACAGAATGCCATGGGCATCTAGGCAACTATTGGGGTGGCCAAAATCTCCTGTTCCTAGTCTCTTTAGGAGCTAAAGAAGGTGGTAAGGTTAGTTTGGCAAAAAAGAGAAATTTGTTAGTGCAAATTTTTGAGAAAACCAGTTTTGGGCAGAAACTAAAGGCTATCATTGCATGCACTAAAAATACTCCAATGGGTCCAATCTCCTGGACTTAAGGGTTTGGTAGGGAGAACTATAAGTAGGAAAAAGCTCATGGGTACTAGAGCAAAATAAAATAGGGTTGCAGTACAAATCACCAAACTGGACCAGAATGAAAATGAGGTTGATTCACTCAAATTTTTCAAAGGACAACACTGGGTTTTTGCATGAAGTTGAATTACGAGCATCTTCTGACATCTCCAAACACTTGGAAGAATTTTTAGAAGAATATTTAAATAGGTTGTAGTGCAAAAATACCTACTGGACCAGATTTGAAAAATTGATGTAGAACTCAAAATTTCCAATAACCAAAAGACATTTTTGCATAAAAGTGATGTGGAAACCTCACATGACATCCCCAAATTTTGGTGAAAATTTTAAAAGCAGTTATCAAGTGGTTGCAGTGCAAAAGTGGCTCCAAATTTATGAAAGATCATTTTAAAAGTATAAAGCTCAATAAAAATAATTATGCAAATAAAATCTACTGACAAAGAATTGTTTTTTATAAAGAGGGCATACAAGTCCAATAATACTTCTGGAAAGTTTTCCTCTTGAGGGGAAAACCCTCAATATTAAAGAGAAGAGGGGTTCTGAAATCAAAGGAGAACTCCAGAAAAATAAAAAATTAATTTCTTGGCAAAATTTTAATTAATAAAACAATGTCAAATTTTTGGGGTGTCACAACACTACCCCCCCTCCCCTTAAAGAAAAATCTCATCCTCGAGATTTGCTAAGGGTTGTTTAAAAAAATAATATTCCTATTTGCTGAAAACAAGAGTTTGCTCATAGCACAAATTTAAGGTACAAACATAAAGCTGCAACACACAAATAAACATAGCCATGACGTTTACAATGGAAACGGCAACAGGACAGGGTCTTGAGAAAACATCTCTGGTACTGGGGCGCACAAGCAGACATCCTTTAATAATGGTGATACAGAATCACACAATTACAAGGCGTAGAAATAATAAGGCTCGTTACTACTCGAGTGACTTAGTCTACTCCGTTAATATCTAAGCGGGCTTGCCTAGTGGACGTCGAAGCTTCTCCACGGGTTTCACCGTCGGGATTAGCCGGATGAGGTTGAGGGGCTGCAGGGTCGGGGTAGCGATGATGACCATCGCGGGGGTTGTTGGCTACAACCCCGTTGGAGCGTGTTCCAAAAAGGCGACGAAGCGCTTCTGGGGACACCAACGTATTTTGGTCGATGGCTGGGGCAGACCTCAAGGGCTCGATCGGGTGTCCGAACAGCACGACTGGGTTGTCGGCGTCGGGCTCCACTTCTCCTCTCGCCGGGGCTCGGCGAAACAGTTCTCCACGAGCTGCGATCAGATCCAGGGTGATTTGATCGAACAGTTCCTCTAGTGCACTTACATAGCGCACCAGATGCAATAGTGCAGGATCCGTCTCATGATCTCCGTTGGCAACCTGGGGCGGCCTACCATACCCGTTACGACTGGGGTAGTAGTAGAACGAGCGACAGTTAACTCTGGGCGACAAGTGCCGGAGTTGAACTATAGCTTCTCGAGCTGCCAGTTGGAGGGCTTGTGGCTCAAAGGGAGTGGTCCTTCCAGTGAACCTGTAGGGGCGTTCTGGCGATAGACCCCTACCATAAATGTGTACAGTGGCCCAGAACTGATGGCTTTCACTGCTCATGAGTTCTTGGTACACAACATACTCTGGTGGCTCTTCTAATGCATAGGTACGGCGAGTGAGGTTTGCGAGCACGGTCACAAAACCTCCAAGGTTGGTTGCTGTGGTCTCATTGTGAACAATGGGGCCAGGCATCGTGACTTGGTTTGGGAAAGAGGTTGTGATGTGCTGGGTTGAGGCTAGCGTGCCCTTTTTATAGGAAAAAGGGGATGGAGTCTTCCTTCGCACGCATGCAAATGAGACAAGTTAGGTGTCTGTCACTGGCGCGTGCTCGACAGGCTAGGCTGATAGGTGGGGCACCGACTGCCAAAAGCGTCGCGGTCACTGTGTGGCTAGCTTACACGAGAAGCTTAGCCGGGGTTAGGTTAAGGTCTGGTGGGTTGGTTATCCTAGGTTTATTGACCTGGCTAAGATAGGATTAGCCAATGGTCAGTCTGGCTCTGATACCAAGTCTGTCAGGACCGGGTTTTCGGCATATTAATTTCCCAGAAAGCGGCCTTTGTGCTCACCAGCCCCAGGATTACTGTTAGCTGATGAGGCACCAACTTGATACAAGAATTCCAAGCAAAGTACAAAATATGTAGTACAAGACCATTGTGGCCTAGGAGTACAACACTTGGTTTCTAGTGGTTGATGGCGGAAGCGGTTTGTGGTACATCTGCGTCTATGGGACTCCATTTCCCACAAGAACAGCTGACAGGGATAACTCCTATCTTCGCGAGGCTGCTATCATCATAGCGTACGTTCCGGGGCTGTCATCACAATGCTCTCTCCATGCAAGAAATCTGACCAAGACAATAGCCAGGGACAAGCCAGTGAGTACGTTTGAATGTACTCGCAAACATTAAGAACACGGGTATAATATAACACGGGATAATCATGCTCCGAAATATTCATGATCATAACGTCTGTCACTAATTAAACGAAACTCTGTGATGCACGCATGCAGGGAAAAATATGAACATGCAATACGGGAGTAAAAATAGAACGCACTGACCGAGTGTCTGAAATGACTCCTCGAAAGGTTGCAAATAAATTAACAATGCCTCAGTCGGGCGTCTGAGCGACACCACATAAAGGGCTTATAACTAATAATTTAAATAACAAGCATGCCGCAGTCGGGCGTCTGAGCGACACCACATAAAGGGCTTATAAAGAATAATCGAATAACAAGCATGCCGCAGTCGGGCGTCTGAGCGACACCACATAAAGGGCTTATAAAGAATAATTAAATAACAAGCATGCCGCAGTCGGGCGTCTGAGCGACACCACATAAAGGGCTTATAAAGAATAATTAAATAACAAGCATGCCGCAGTCGGGCGTCTGAGCGACACCACATAAAGAGCTTATAAAGAATAATTAAATAACAAGCATGCCGCAGTCGGGCGTCTGAGCGACACCACATAAAGGGCTTATAAAGAATAATTAAATAACAAGCATGCCGTAGTCGGGCGTGTGAGCGACACCACAGAGAGGGCTTATATAAGAATAATCACAGTAAATATCCGGGAGGTAGAACCGTCCCAGGGATACTCACGAATTCAAGTAATGTAAATGGTTAGTCCATGATAATAATAAACATAATCCTCATGTCACAGGTCATAATCAAAGTTCTAGTCTTGCCGTTTCTCCATCCGAAGACCGTCACTAGATTCTAGTTTAACCGTTTCTCCATCCGAATACCGTTACTATGATCAAGTTTAGCCGTGTCTCCATCCGAAAATCGTCACTAGACCCATCTCAGACTGTGATCCCTACACATGGATGTGGCTGTCCGAATAGATATAACCTCTGCAGAGGGTGTACTCTTTACCCACGAGTAACGGATTTATTTAGTCCATCGGGACTAATTCCGTCTATGGCCTTTTAATTGAAAACACGCCTGACCTGCACACACCAGCTTAACTTACCGGTGTCTGGAATCACCCACAACACCTGTCAAGCCAAACTCTAAGTGGGGAGGCTACAACCTCGACGTAGCATAGGATCAAATTTATATCGCGCGGTCTAAGGGGTGCCCCCTCTCGGTCCCAACCGGAAACACCCATGCCCCCGGACCAGGTGGCATGCCTACCGAAGGCCTCCGGTATCTTCCACCATGGCCTCTCTGTACGGTGTGTGCCTTGGTAAGGGGTTGACAACTTACTGAACCGTACCCTACCTGCGGCATGGACAAGTGGTAGTACAAAACAAGAAGTGGAAGTTACTAAACAAGACTCGACCCACGACCGACTCAGGAGTCCAAGTATTCTCCGAATGATTAGCATAACCAAAGTATTACCATTAACAGATAACTCACCACTCATCAAGCCTCACCATGCCATACCGGACATACTCGTCTCAACGAGGAACTAGGGACAAGTTTGTGTCTACCCAAGACCACGACTTTCCCGGCTTCTTTCGGGTATGCTTGAGAAGCTCACGAGGATGATCACTAACACCAGCATATCCCTTACTAACAACAAAACATCTCCGATATGCACTCATGCGTGAGACTTTATCGTTACATAAAGATAACGTATACTCCAAGCTCAAGTGGTGTTGTAACCGTATCAAAACACCACACAAAAATATTATGGCAGAGTTCAGAATGCTTGCCTTCAACAATATGCAAGTGGGTGCACTTTTTTGAAAGTTTTCTCCTCTCTCCATTTCCTATTTTGAAAAATATTCAAATAACAAATATTTCAAAAACAGTACAAAAAGTTGTCCCAAATATTTTTGAAATAAATCTTAAAATAAACTAGATGAAATTTGAGAGAGGTAGGAAAAAGAATCAACTCATTTGGAGTTTTATTTTAGAAGATATAGCCAGTCAAAGATCAGTGAAAGTTCTGTTTTTAAATAAACCAGAAAAGAAAACACTTCGGGGGAGAATACGCTTTCGAAGCAGAGAAGACGTACTCGGGATTTTGCGCTATCACTTAACCAGAGTGGACGGGCGCGCGGGTCACTGACAGTGGGTCCAGGGGGCCCACTGGTCAGGTTTGACTGGTCTTCCCTCCCTCCTCTCTCCCTGTGCGAACGGTGGCGGGACTCCGGCGATCGCTGTCGACGAACGGCAGCTCCCCACGAGGCCCTGAGGGCAGGGATGTATCCGCCAGTCTAGGGCGGTCCTCCCGGTGGGTGCTAGGCAGGTGGGGACGGAGGAAGTCACCGGCGGCGAGCTCCGCGGCGGACGGTGGTTCGGGAGCAAAGTGGGCTTCGGGCTATGGTGGTCCTTGGTCGAGGCTGAGGCGCTAGGCAGCTCCGCATGGCTATGGGGAGACGTTTGGTGGCGTTGGATGGGCGGGGGAGGGCCTGGCTGCGACGTATTGCACCGGAGCTCGGCGGCGGCCGAACTGGCCGGAGACGAGGAAGAAGGCCCCTCCCCGTCGATTGCTGGCTGCGGGAGTACTATGGGGGTGGCCTGGGGTTGCCTGAGTGCTCGGTTGAGCTCGGTGTCTCCTTAATAGGCGCTCGAGGTCGGTCCCACGGCGGCCGTGGATAGGATCGCCGGCGACCGCTGTACTGTGGTTGCAGGGCTACGTGGCGGCGACGAGCGCGTGCCGACGGCTTGCGGATAAGCTCGGGCTGTTCCCAGGGGGCAGCTGGCGCGCGCGGGTGGCTTGGGAAGTGCCGTCCACGGCAGAGCCCGCTGCCGACGCCGGCGTGCCGCCAAGGGAGCTCTGACGGCGGCGCTGTAGGGCGCCAGTGCGGCTTGGAGGTTATTGGTGAGTGGGCGAGGGTAGTGCGCGGCTCTGCAGGTGAGCAAGGGCCGGGGGTGCGACGCGGCGACCCGTGCGCACGCACGTGCAAAACGCGTGCTCTGGCCGCGCCCAGAGCACGCACACCAGGTGCTCGACGAAATGCCAGCGCGTGCTAGAGAGCTTGGGTGAGGCTGGTAGCTAACAGGCCAGGGTTAGGGATAGCTAGGAGGTTAGTGGACATGCTGGATTGGTCAGGGGCTCAACCCCACAATGCAAACTAGAAATCATGCCAAAACTGTCCCTGCACACAGGGTGTTCGACAGAATGCCATGGGCATCTAGGCAACTATTGGGGTGGCCAAAATCTCCAGTTCCTAGTCTCTTTAGGAGCTAAAGAAGGTGGTAAGGTTAGTTTGGCAAAAACAGAAATTTGTTAGTGCAAGTTTTTGAGAAAACCAGTTTTGGGCAGAAACTAAAGGCTATCATTGCATGCACTAAAAACACTCCAATGGGTCCAATCTCCTGGACTTAAGGGTTTGGTAGGGAGAACTATAAGTAGGAAAAAGCTCATGGGTACTAGAGCAAAATAAAATAGGGTTGCAGTACAAATCACCAAACTGGACTAGAATGAAAATGAGGTTGATTCACTCAAATTTTTCAAAGGACAACACTGGGTTTTTGCGTGAAGTTGAATTATGAGCATCTTCTGACATCTCCAAACACTTGGAAGAATTTTTAGAAGAATATTTAAATAGGTTGTAGTGCAAAAATACCTACTGGACCAGATTTGAAAAATTGATGTAGAACTCAAAATTTCCAATAACCAAAAGATATTTTTGCATAAAAGTGATGTGGAAACCTCACATGACATCCCCAAATTTTGGTGAAAATTTTAAAAGCATTTATCAAGTGGTTGCAGTGCAAAAGTGGCTCCAAATTTATGAAAGATCATTTTAAAAGTATAAAGCTCAATAAAAATAATTATGCAAATAAAATCTACTGACAAAGAATTGTTTTTTATAAAGAGGGCATACTAGTCCAATAATACTTCTAGAAAGTTTTCCACTTGAGGGAAAAACCCACAATATTAAAGAGAAGAGGGGTTCTGAAATCAAAGGAGAAATCCAGAAAAATAAAAATTTAATTTCCTGGCAAAATTTTAATTAATAAAACAAGGTCAAATTTTTGGGGTGTCACATAGATGCAGAATCGTTTCGTTCTACTTGACACGGACATGATGCCTATATTCATGATCATTGCCTTAGATATCTTCATAATTATGCACTTTTCTATCAATTGCTCGGCAGTAATTGGTTCACCCACCGTAATACATGCTATCTTGAGAGAAGCCACTAGTGAAACCTATGGCCCCCGGGTCTCTTTCTTATTATATTGCATCTCTTTTATTTACATCACATCTCGTTTACTATTTGCAATCTTTACTTTCCAATCTATACAACAAAAATACCAAAAATATTTACCTTACTATCTTCATTAGATCTCATTTTTGCGAGTGACCGTGAAGGGATTGTCAACCCCTTTATCGCGTTGGTTGCAAGGTTCTTGATTGTTTGTGCAGGTACTAGGTGACTTGTGTGTTGTCTCCTACTCGATTGATTTCTCGCGCCGTTTCCGGGGAGATCTACGCCAAGTCCTTGGTTCTCAAAACTGAGGGAAATACTTACGCTACTTTGCTGCATCACCCTTTCCTCTTCAAGGGCAAACCAACGCATGCTCAAGAGGTAACAAGAAGGATTTCTCGCGCCGTTTCCGGGGAGATCTACGCCAAGTCAAGACATACCAAGTACCCATCATAAACTCTTCTCCCTCACATTACATTTTTTGCCATTCGCCTCTCGTTTTCCTCTCCCCCACTTCTAAAACGATTTTCGAAAACCTTTTCTTTTTCTTCGCCCCTCTTCCGCTCGTCTGTTTTCGCTTGCTTCTTGTGTGCTTGTGTGTTGGATTGATTGTTTGTCACGATGGCTAAGGATAATACTAAATCGTGTGACTTTTCCAATACCAACAACAATGATTTTATTAGTTCTCTGATTGCTCCTACTACCGATGCTTAATCTTGTGAAATTAATACCGCTTTGATGAATCTTGTTATGAAAGATCAATTTTCTGGCCTTCCTAGCGAAGATGCCGCTACCCATCTTTACAACTTTGTCGATTTGTGTGATATGCAAAAGCAGAAAGATGTGGATAATGATATTTTTAAATTGAAGCTATTTCCGTTTTCGCTTAGAGATCGTGCTAAAACTTGGTTCTCCGCTTTGCCTAAAAATAGTATTGATTCATGGAATAAGTGCAAAGATGCTTTTATCTCTAAGTATTTTCCTCCCTCTAAGATCATCTCTCTTAGGAACGATATTATGAATTTTAAGCAACTTGATCATGAGCATGTTGCACAAGCTTGGGAGAGGATGAAATTAATGATACGTAATTGCCCTACACATGGTTTGATTTGTGGATGATTATACAAATTTTTTATGCCGGATTGAATTTTGCTTCTATAAATCTTTTAGATTCGGCCGCGGGAGGCACTTTTATGGAAATCACATTAGGAGAAGCTACTAAACTCCTACACAATATTATGGTTAATTATTCTCAATGGCACACCGAAAGATCCACTAGTAAAAAAGTTCATGCGATTGAAGAGATTAATGTTTTGAGTGTAAAGATGGATAAACTTATGAAATTGTTTGCTAATAAAAGTGTTTCTTCTGATCCTAATGGTATGCCTTTGTCCACTTTGATTGAGAATAATAATGAATCTATGGACGTGAATTTTGTTGGTAGGAACAATTTTGGTAACAAAGCATATAGATGAAACTTTAATTCTAGGCCGTTTCCTAGTAATTCCTCTAATAATTATGGTAATTCCTACAACAACTCTTATGGAATTTTTAATAAGATGCCCTATGATTTTGAGACTAGTGTTAAAGAATTTATGAATTTGCAAAAGAATTTCAATGCTTTGGTTGAAGAAAAATTGCTTAAGATTGATGAGTTGGCTAGGAACGTGGATATAATTTCTCTTGATGTTGATTCTTGGAAACTTAGTTCTATTCCACCTAAGCATGACATCAATGAGTCTCTCAAATCCATGAGAATTTCCATTGATGAGTGCAAAGAAAGAACCGCTAGGATGCATGCTAAAAAAGATTGCTTTGTGAAACTGTGTTCTTCTAGTTTTCATGAGTATAATGATGAAGATCTAAACGTGATTGATGTGACTCCTATTAAATCTTTGCTTTCCAATATGAATCTTGATAAAGATGGGACTGGAGATGAGTCAACGTTAGTTAAAAGGCGTCCCAATGATTCAGAGTTTTTAGATCTTGATGCAAAAATTAATAAAAGTGGGATTGAAGAGGTCAAAACTTTACATAGAAATGAACCCACTATTTTGGATTTCAAGGAATTTAATTATGATAATTTCTCTTTGATAGATTGTATTTCCTTGTTGCAATCCATGTTAAATACTCCTCATGCTTATAATCAAAATAAAGCTTTTACTAAACATATCATTGATGCTTTAATGCAATCCTATGAAGAAAAGCTTGAACTAGAAGTTTCTATCCCTAGAAAACTTTATGATGAGTGGGAACCTACTATTAAAATTAAGATTAAATTTTTTGAATGCTATGCTTTATGTGATTTGGGTGCTAGTGTTTCCACGATTCCAAAAACTTTGTGTGATGTGCTAGGTTTCCGTGAATTTGACGATTGTTCTTTAAATTTGCATCTTGCGGATTCCACCATTAGGAAACCTATGCGAAGGATTAATGATGCTCTTATTGTTTCAAATAGGAATTATGTGCCCGTAGATTTTATTGCTCTTGATATAGATTGCAATCCTACATGTCCTATTATTCTTGGTAGACCTTTCCTTAGAACAATTGGTGCAATTATTGACATGAAAGTAGGAAATATTAGATTCCAATTTCCGTTAAGCATGGGCATGGAACACTTTCCTAGGAAGAAAATTAAATTGCCTTATGAATCTGTTATGAGAGCCACTTATGGATTGCATACCAAAGATGACGATACCTCGATCTATTCTTGTTTTTATGCCTAGCTAGGGGCGTTAAACGATAGCGCTTATTGGGAGGCAACCAAATTTTATTTTTGTTCTTTAATTTTGATACTATTTATTAATAAATAATTCATCTAGCTTCTGTTTAGATGTGGCTTTATGTTTTAATTGGTGTTTGTGCCAAGTAGACTTGGGTGAAGTCTTGGGTGAAGTCTTTGCTATCTTGCTGTAAAAAACAGAAACTTTTGCGCTCACGAGATTTGCTGCCATTTTTTACTGAAGAGTGATTTTAGGTTGATTATTTTTGCAGATGATTAATAGAAAAATTCCTCACGTCCAAAAAATTATTTTAGATTTTTTGGAGTTCCAGAAGTATTCAAACAAGTCAGATTACTACAGACTGTTCTGTTTTTGAAAGATTCTGTTTTTCGTGTGTTGTTTGCTTATTTTGATGAATCTATGAGTAGTATCGGGGGGTAGTTGGAATAAAGTAGGTTTAACACCAATATAAATAAAAAATGAGTTCATTACAGTACCTTAAAGATGGTTTATTTTCTTATACTAACGGAGCACATGAGATTTTCTGTTGAAGTTTTGTGTTGTGAAGTTTTCAAGTTTTTGGGTAAAGATTTGATGGATTTTGGAATAAGGAGTGGCAAGAGCCTAAGCTTGGGGATGCCCAAGGCACCCCAAGATAAAATACAAGGACAACCAAAATCCTAAGCTTGGGGATGCCCTGGAAGGCATCCCTCTTTCGTCTTCGTCTATCGGTAACTTTACTTGAGGCTATATTTTTATTCACCACATGATATTTGTTTTGCTGGGAGCGTCTTGTATGATTTGAGTCTTTGATTTTTAGTTTACCACAATCATCCTTTCTGTACACAACTTTTGGGAGAGACACGCATGAATCGGAATTTATTATAATACTATTGGTGCTTCACTTATATCTTTTGAGCTAGATAATTTTGCTCTAGTGCTTCACTTATATCTTTTTAGAGCACGGTGGTCGTTTTATTTAATAGAAATTAATATTATTTGGAGAGTCTTTTAGAACAGCATGGTAATTTGCTTTGGCTATAAAACTAGTCCTAATATGATGGGCAACCAAGATGGGTATAAAAAAACTTTCATATAAAGTGCATTGAATACTATGAGAAGTTTGATGCTTGATGATTGTTTTGAGACATGAGGATGGTGATATTAGAGTCATGGTAGTAGATTAATTGTGAATTTGAGAAATACTTGCGTTGAGGTTTGCAAGTCCCGTAGCATGCACATATGGTAACCGTTGTGTAACAAATTTCAAGCATGAGGTGTTTCTTTGATTGTCTTCCTTATGAGTGGCGGTCGGGGACGAGCGATGGTCTTTTCCTACCAATCTATCCCCCTAGGAGCATGCGCTTAGTGCTTGGTTTTGATGACTTGTAGATTTTTGCAATAAGTACATGAGTTCTTTATGAATAATGTTGAGTCCATGGATTATACGCACTCTCACCCTTCCACCGTTGCTAGCCTCTCTAGTACCGCGCAAATTTCGCCGGTACCATAAACCCACCATTTACCTTCCTCAAAAAAGCCACCATACCTACCTATTATGGCATTTCCATAGCCATTCCGAGATATATTGTGACGCAACTTTCACCGTTCCGTCTATTATGACACGCTCCATAATTGTCGTATTGCCTTGCATGATCATGTAGTTGACATCGTATTTTTGGCAAAGCCACCATTCATAATTTTTTCATACATGTCACTCTTGATTCATTGCACATCCCGGTACATTGCCGGAGGCATGCATATAGAGTCATATTTTGTTCTAAGTATCGAGTTGTAATCCTTGAGTTGTAAATAAATAGAAGTATGATGATCATCATTATTAGAGCATTGTCCCGTGTGAGCAAAAAAAAGAGGCCAAAGAAGCCAATGAAAAAAAAGGAAGGCCAAAGAATCCAAACGAAAAAAAGAGAGAAAAAGAGAGAAGGGACAATGCTACTATCCTTTTTCCACAATTGTGCTTCAAAGTAGCACCATGATCTTCATGATAGAGAGTCTCTTATTTTGTCACTTTCATATACTAGTGGGAATTTTCATTCTAGAACTTGGCTTGTATATTCCAATAATGGGCTTCCTCAAAATGCCCTAGGTCTTCGTGAGCAAGCAAGCTGGATGCACACCCACTTAGTTTCTTTTGTTGAGCTTTCATACATTTATAGCTCTAGTAAATCCGTTGCATGGAAATCCCTACTCACTCACATTGATATCTATTGATGGGCATCTCCATAGCCCATTAATACTCCTAGTTGATGTGAGACCATCTTCCTCCTTTTTTGTCTTCTCCACAACCACCATTCTATTCCACCTATAGTGCTATGTCCATGGCTCACGCTCATATATTGCGTGAAAGTTGAAAAGTTTGAGAATACTAAAGTATGAAACAATTGCTTGGCTTGTCATCGGGGTTGTGCATGATTTGAATATTTTGTGTGACGAAGATGGAGCATAGCCAAACTATATGATTTTGTAGGGATGAACTTTCTTTGGCCATGTTATTTTGAGAAGACATGATTACTTTGTTAGTATGCTTGAAGTATTATTATTTTTATGTCAATATTAAACTTTTTCGTGAATCTTTCGGATCTGAACATTCATGCCACAGTAAAGAAAATCACATTATAATTATGTTAGGTAGCATTCAACATCAAAAATTCTGTTTTTATCATTTACCTACTCGAGGACGAGCATCAATTAAGCTTGGGGATGCTTGATACGTCTCCAACGTATCTATAATTTTTTATTGTTCCATGCTATTATATTATCTGTTTTGGATGTTTAATGGGCTTTAATATGATCTTTTATATTATTTTTCGGACTAACCAATTAACCGGAGGCCCAGTGCCAATATCTGTTTTTTTGCCTATTTTAGAGTTTCACAGAAAAGGAATACCAAACAGAGTCCAAACGGAATGAAACCTTCGCAATGATCTTTCTTGGACCGAAAGCCATCCAAAAGACTTGGAGTCGAAGTCTAGAACTCTACGAGGCGGCCACGAGGCAGGAGCGCACGCCCAGGGGGTAGGCACGCCCCCACCCTCATGGGCCCCTCGTAGCTCCACCGACGTACTTCTTTCGCCTATATATACTCTTATACCCTAGATCGATCAAATAGATCCACGAAACCACTTTTCCACTGCCGCAACCTTCTTGACCCGTGAGATCCCATCTTGGGGCCTTTTCCTGCGATCTGCCGGAGGGGGAATCGATCACGGAGGGCTTCTACATCAACACCATTGCCTCTCCGATGAAGCATAAGTAGTTTACCATAGACCATCGGGTCCATAGTTATTAGCTAGATGGCTTCTTCTCTCTCTTCGATTCTCAATACAAAGTTCTCCTCGATGTTCTTGGAGATCTATTCGATGTAATACTCTTTTGCTGTGTGTTTGCCGAGATCCGATGAATTGTGGATTTATGAACAAGATTATCTATGAATATTATTTTGTTCTTCTCTGCATTCATATAAGCATGATTTGATATCTTTGCAAGTCTCTTCGAATTATCAGTTTAGTTTTGCCTACTAGATTGATCTTTCTTGCAAAGGGAGAAGTGCTTAGCTTTGGGTTCAATCTTGCGGTGTCCTTTCCCAGTGACAGTAGGGGCAGCAAGGCACGTATTGTATTGTTGCCATTGAGGATAAAAAGATGGGATTTATATCATATTGCTTGAGTTTATCCCTCTACATCATGTCATCTTGCTTAATGCATTACTCTGTTCTTATGAACTTAATACTCTAGATGCATGCTGGATAGCGGTCGATGTGTGGAGTAATAGTAGTAGATGCAGAATCGTTTCGTTCTTCTTGACACGGACGTGATGCCTATATTCATGATCATTTCCTTAGATATCTTCACAACTATGCGCTTTTCTATCAATTGATCGGCAGTAATTTGTTCACCCACCGTAATACATGCTATCTTGAGAGAAGCCACTAGTGAAACCTATGGCCCCCGAGTCTCT
This sequence comes from Triticum aestivum, assembly GCF_018294505.1. Classification (NCBI taxonomy): domain Eukaryota; kingdom Viridiplantae; phylum Streptophyta; class Magnoliopsida; order Poales; family Poaceae; genus Triticum; species Triticum aestivum. The sequence continues at coordinate 92,123,597 of NC_057814.1, read as the reverse complement.
TTCTTATTATATTGCATATCTTTTATTTACATCACATCTCGTTTACTATTTGCAATCTTTACTTTCCAATCTATACAACAAAAATACCAAAAATATTTACCTTACTATCTTTATTAGATCTCATTTTTGTGAGTGACCTGAAGGGATTGAAAGCCCCTTTATCGCGTTGGTTGCAAGGTTCTTGATTGTTTGTGCAGGTACTAGGTGACTTGTGCGTTGTCTCCTACTGGATTGATACCTTGGTTCTCAAAACCGAGGGAAATACTTACGCTACTTTGCTGCATCACCCTTTCCTCTTCAAGGGAAAACCAACGCATGCTCAAGAGGTAGCAGTCCACACTTTGTTCTCATACATGGATTCTATCTCAGATTTCATGGCCTCAAGCCATCTGTCGGAATCTGGGCTCATCATCGCTTCCTCATAGTTTGGAGGTTCATCATGGTCTAGCAACATGACTACCAGAACAGGATTACCGTACCACTCTGGTGCGGATCGTACTCTGATTGACCTACGAGGTTCGGTATTAACTTGATATGAAGTTTCATGATCATCGTCATTAACTTCCTCACTAATTGGTGTAGGCATCACTGGAACTGATTTCAGTGATGAGCTACTTTCCAATTCGAGAGAAGGTACAATTACCTCATCAAGTTCTACTTTCCTCCCACTGCACTTCTTGCGAGAGAAACTCCTTCTCTAGAAGGATCCACTCTTAGCAACAAAGATCTTGCCTCCGGATATGTGATAGAAGGTGTACCCAACTGTTCCTTTTGGGTATCCTATGAAGACGCACTTCTCCGATTTGAGTTTGAGCTTATCGGGCTGAAAATTTTCACATAAGCATCGCAACCCCAAACTTTAAGAAACGACATCTTAGGTTTCTTGCTAAACCACAGTTCATACGGTGTCGTCTCAACGGATTTTTAGACGGTGCCCTATTTAACGTGAATGCAACTGCCTCTAATGCATAACCCCAAAATGATAGTGGTAAATTGGTAAGAGACATCATAGATCGCACCATATCTAATAAAGTACGGTTACGATGTTCGGACACACCATTACGCTGTGGTGTTCCAGGTGGCGTCAGTTGCGAAACTATTCCACATTGTTTCAAATGAAGGCCAAACTCGTAACTCAGATATTCACTTCCGCGATCAGATTGTAGAAACTTTATTTTCTTGTTACGATGATTCTCAACTTCACTCTTAAATTATTAGAACTTTTCAAATGTTTGAGACTTCTGTTTCATTAAGTAGATATACCCATATCTGCTCAAACCAGTGGGTATACGCATAAATCGGTATGTATTATTTCCAATAAGTCAGTGGCTCGCTCCATTGTTGTAGAGAATGGAGTCTTAGTCATCTTGCCCATGAGGCATTGTTCGCAAGCATCAAGTGATTCATAATCAAGTGATTCCAAAAGCCCACCAGCATGGAGTTTCTTCATGCGCTTTACACCAACATGACCTAAACGGCAGTGGCAATAATAAGTTGCACAATCATTATTAAGCTTGCATCTTTTGGATTCAATATTATGAATATGTGTATCACTACAATTGAGATTCAATAAACCATTCACCTTGGGTGTATGACCACAGAAGGTTTTATTCATGTAAACAGAATAACTATTATTCTTTGACTTAAATGAATAACCGTATTGCAATAAACATGATCCAATCATATTATGCTCAATGCAAACACCAAATAACATTTATTTTAGGTTCAACACTAATCCTGAAGGTAAAGGGAGTGCGCGATCGTGATCTTATCAACCTTGGAATCACTTCCAACACACATCATCACCTTGCCCTCAACTAGTCTCTGTTCATTTTATAACTCATGTTTCAAGTTACTAATCATAGCAACTGAACCAGTATCAATACCCAGGGGCTACTATGAATACTACTAAAGTACACATCAATAACATGTATATCATATATACTTTTGTTCACTTTGCCATCCTTCTTATCCGCCAAGTAATTGGGAAAGTTCCGCTTCCAGTGACCATTTCCTTTGCAGTAGAAGCACTCAGTTTCAGGCTTGGGTCTAGCTTTGGGCTTCTTCATGGGAGTGGCAACATGCTTGTCATTCTTCTTGAAGTTCCGTTTCTTTCACTTGCCCTTTTACTTGAAACTAGTGGCCTTGTCAACCATCAATACTTGATGCTTTTCTTGATTTATACCTTCACCGATTTCAGCATTGCGAAGAGCTCGGGAAATCGTTTTCGTCATCCCTTGCATATTATAGTATATCATGAAGTTCCAGTAACATGGTGATAGTGACTAGAGAACTCTGTCAATCACTATCTTATCTGGAAGATTAACTCCCACTTGATTCAAGCGATTCTAGTACTCAGACACTCGGAGCACATGCTCACTGGTTGAGCTATTCTCCTCCATCTTGTAGGCAAAAATACTTGTGAGAGGTCTCATACCTCTCGACTCGGGCATGCGTCTGAAATACCAATTTCAAATCTTGGAACATCTCATATGCTCCATGGCGTTCCAAAACATTTTTGACGTCCCAGTTCTAAGCCGTAAAGCATGGTGCACTAAACTATCAAGTAGTCACAATACCGAGCTTGTCAAACGTTCATAAAGTCTGCATTTGCTCCTGCAATAGTTCTGTCACCTAGCGGTGCATCAAGGACATAATTCTTCTGTGCAACAATGAGGATAATCCTCAGATCACGGACCTAGTCCGCATCATTGCTACTATCAACTTTCAACTTAGTTTTCTCTAGGAACATATCATAAATAAAATGGGGAAGCTATACGTGAGCAATTGATCTACAACATAGATATGCAAATACTATCAGGACTAAGTTCATGATAAATTTAAGTTCAATTAATTATATTATTTAAGAACTCCCACTTAGATTTCTTTTTGACCTGAAACTGTAGGTATGGACCCCACAACAATTTTATTCCTCCCATAAAAAGATTACATATGTACACAACTTACAAGGTCCAAGAGACCCAAAAAGGAAAAAGAGGAAAAAACAACATGCTAACCTCAAGGTAGCAAAAAGGAAATCCATCTAAGCAGTTCCTCATGGAACTTAGGCTTAATCCTATGAACCAAAAGGGAAATTTCCAAAATAAAAGAAGACTTCCACCTACGAAAAGAAGGCCTAATATTCCTGAAAACCCTGTCATTCCTAACATTCCAGATGTTCCAGCATGCCAGGAAAACCACTTCAGAGAAGAAAGGCTTGCCAAAATCCCTTCTAGCATGATAAGCAATGGCAATCATATCATCTCCAGCCATCCAATTGATTTGAAGATAATTCCAAACCCTGCAACTAAAGTTACATTGAAAGAATAGGTGATCTCTATCCTCCTTGGTGTGTGTGGGACAGAGTACACAAAGGTTTGAATCAGATACATTCCAGTGCCTTCTTTCCAGCATATCTTGAGTGTTCAGCCGATCCATGATCATCATCCAAGAAAAGAACTTGATTCTCATAGTGCAACAACTAGCCCAAATCCAAGATAAAATTGGGTTGGACACAATGTGCTTATGCAAGAAGGAGTAATATTTCTTGGCAGAATAACCCTTGCCATCCTCTTTCCATACCCACGTATCATTCAACTGAAGGTTATGCTTTGAATGCAGAAGCAGGTTTTGCAAAGATTGTAGATCTCCAAAAGCTCTCTCAGAGAGAGGTAAATGAAATAAGGAAGTGAGCTCAGTCGAGTCAAAAACCTCAGTAGCAGAGATAAGAGGATCAATGGAAAATGAGAAAAGCCTGGTAAACCTTTGTTCAAGAGGGATACTAGAGTCCCCCAAAGACCAAGAATCAGACCAGAACAAAACAGTGTCACCCTTATTAACATGCACCGCACTGACCATCCTAAACTTATCCATTAACTTGCATATATCCCTCCACCAGAAGGAGCCACAAATGATGGTAGCATGAGGGACTCTGCCATGGTAGTAAGTATTCCAAATGAGTTGGACCCAGGGCACATCAACTTTATTGTAAAATTTGCTAGCATGTTTGAGAAGCAGAGCCTCTTTCTGCAGCTTCAGATTCAAAATACCCAGGACACCTTTGTTTTTGGGCCGGCAAACCAAACCCCAAGCAGCCAGAGACTGACCAGAATCTTGCCCATACTTCCTCCAAAGGCACTGCCTCTATATTCTCTCCAACTGCTTTAAAATACCAGGAGGCAAGTCCAGGCTATACAGGAAAAAAAATTGGCCCAGAAGAGAGGGCAGAAATCAGGTACTGCAGCCTTCCTCCATCAGCAAGGAAAGAAGAGCTGACAGAAAGTTTCCTCTCCATACTATAAACCAGAGGCATTAAGTCCAAGATCTTGGGTTTGGTAATTCCCACAGGGAGCCCAACATAAGTAAAAGGAAGAGTGCCAACCACACAACCAAAGACTGCAGCCAGCCTAGCAATCTCCACTGAATCCACATTAATAGGTAGCATAGATGACGTATGATAGTTGACATGCAACCCGGTGGACTTTGAGAACAGAAGCAACATTTAGATAGACATCCCTCCAGTCATCTAAATGATCACGTGATCCATATCAACTAAACCATGTCTGATCATCACGTGAGATGGAATAGCTTTCAGTGGTGAACATCACTATGTTGATCATATCTACTATATGATTCACGTTCGACCTTTCGGTCTCAGTGTTCCGAGGCCATATCTGCATATGCTAGGCTCGTCAAGTTTAACCTGAGTATTCTGCATGTGCAAAACTGGCCTGCACCCGTTGTATGTGAACATAGAGCTTATCACACCCGATCATCACGTGCTATCTCAGCATGAAGAACTGTCGCAATGGTGCATACTCAGGGAGAACACTTATACCTTGAAATTTTAGTAAGGGATCATCTCATAATGCTACCGTCGTACTAAGCAAAATAAGATGCATAAAAGATAAACATCACATGCAATCAAAATATGTAGCATGATATGGCCATCATCATCTTGTGCCATTGATCTCCATCTCCAAAGTACCGTCATGACCTCCATCGTCACCGGCATGACACCATGATCTCCATCATCTTGATCTTTATCAACGTGTTGTCACATGGTCGTCTCGGCAACTATTGCTATTGCAACTATTGCTATCGCATAGCGATAAAGTAAAGCAATTATATGGCGCTTGCATCTTATGCAATAAAGAGACAACCATAAGGCTCCTGCCAGTTGCCGATAACTTTAGAAAAACATGATCATCTCATACAACAATTTATATCTCATCACGTCTTGACCATATCACATCACAACATGCCCTGCAAAAACAAGTTAGACGTCCTCTACTTTCTTGTTGCAAGTTTTACGTGGCTGCTATAAGCTTCTAGCAAGAACCGTTCTTACCTACGCATCAAAACCACAACGATTTTTCGTCAAGTGTGATGTTTTAACCTTCAACAAGGACCGGGCGTATTCAAACTCGATTCAACTAAAGTTGGAGAAACAGACACCCGCCAGCCACCTGTGTGCAAAGCACGTCGGTAGAACCAGTCTCATGAACGTGGTCATGTAATGTCGGTCCGGGCCGCTTCATCCAACGATACTGCCGAATCAAAGTAACACTACTAGGGAAAACCCTAGTAGTAGCGCGGCTTTAATGCCCACTAGTAGCGCGGGCAGCCGCGCTACCAATAAGGCGCTACAGCTATTACTTAGCAGTAGCGCGTGCGACAAGCGCTACTGCTAAGACACATAGCGGCATCGCTTGTTCTGTCTCACGCTGCTGCTAATCTAGCTAGTTGTAGCGTGTTTACTATCCATCGCTACTAGTACTCCTTTTTTCATTTTTAGTGTATTTATACGCCGTTATACAAATTTTGGTACAATACCAATTATGAGGTTTATATCATTATGTCCATAACAGTGTGTCAAATGAAGGTGGAGTAGGTTCAAGTGGAGGCAATATGTGGTGCATGTCAAAAGTATACTACTAATCCAAACATGATCTAGTTTGGACTAGTAGTACTTTCGATGTGCACCACATGTTGCCTCCACTTGAATCTAATCCGCCAGCACAAGCTATTTAATCATCATCATAGTCATTACCACCAATAGTATTTATTTAATCACCATAGTCATAGTGTAGCACATCATCATCTTCAAACTCATTCTAGCTAGCTAATCACCACCAACACTAGATGCGGTAGCTATCTAATCACCACCAACACTAGCTAATAATAATCGTCATAGTCATTACCACCAACACTAGCTATTTAATCATCATACTCATAGTGTAGCACATCATCATCTTCAAACTCATTTCTAGCTAGCTAATCACTCCTGCTGCTCTCTCTCAGGTAAACTAACATAAAACATTTGTAGGTCTCCTCCTTCATCAAGTTGGAGCATGCAGATGAACCTGTCTCCTAATCGTGGTATGTGCTTCTCATTGATGCCCCCTAGTACTTCTCTGCGCTCCTCCATCACAAATTTGGTCCACTCTTTCACTATTAAGACTTCCTCGCTCTTAGAAATCCTGAATGCACTAAAGTGCATTGTAGGATATCCTGGCCGTAAGCTAACAATACTCATGGTACCATTAGTCTCGATCCCATGAGGCACAACATTCATCGGGAGTCCCTGTTGAAGAACATCGTATAGTAACATACTTCGCAATGAAGTTTAGCTTAAAAAATAATGTATGCAAAAGATGCATTGAGGACAAATAGTAAAAATCTTACCATCTTTCCTAAATAGATGTGACCGTAGTTCATTACGAACACTATTGGTCGCACGTTTTCAGTACTAACATTTCTAAGTGCAGGAAGAAAATTTGTCTTGACAGTATCAAGATCCTCAAGCCATGAAACATAATGACTTAGCTCCTCGCAGTTTAGTTCAGCCCCGGGACAGTAGTAGGTCCTGTCTACCAAGCGCTGGACATGTTTGCTTGAACCAAAATAAGCTGACAATAGAAATTAGTTGTCAACTATTTTTGAATAAACAATATCAAAGACATAAATTTGGTTGAGAAACTCACATAACGGTATAACTGGAGGCATCTGCACATCGACCCAGATGTCGGTATTACCTTCAATATCATCTTTTGGACGAATATCAAAGGTGATAACCATATCAGGCTCAAATGCATAAGTCTTGCATAGTGCTCGCCAAGTTTTGCATCCAAAATAGGTGTAGTCGTCTGCGTTGTATAATTTTGCGTGGAAAATATAACCATGCTCGGTCTTCAAGTAAACTTTCTTTACCTCCATAGTACGACTGAAACCTATCTTATCCAAGACAAAAACTCTTGCATGGCAGGGGATACGCTAATAGAATAGTAAAAAATTAAATTACAAGTTGAAGGAAATGAAGCAGATGTCATGCTTAATTACGAAAAAAGACTTGTCGTTGTGACTTACTGTATCCACTTCGAAGTTCACGTCCAGCTTGATGCTGAAGCGCCTATCATCATCTAGGAGATTCCGTCGCACATGCCGTGCTCGTCTTGCAGTATTTGCAAATACCGAAATCCTTTTCGTTGTCAGACACTTCCTATGTTCATAGTTGAAACATTAATTGAAAATCGATCGAAGACAACTCCAGGATACTCAAAATATCTTATAGGATCATATTGACATGAGCATTCAATAAGCAAAACCAAATCATAAAATAAATAAGTATTCAAATTAGCATGGATTCAATAAGCAAAAGTAAATCATCTCATGCGTCCGTACATCGTCGAATATTATCACTAATACATCCCGAATAGTATCATACATATAACATCACAAATACATCTAAAACCCTAGCGCACGACGGGTATCGGCGCGGGCGATGGACACCCAAAGAGAAGGAACAATCACTGGATCATAGCTCCAGTGAGATCCCTGGAGAACCTGCCAGGTATTGGAGAACATGTGCTCCAACGCAAACAAGTAGCGACGGACGTGCGCGTCCTCCTCACTGACACGGTGACGCACCACCTCCGCGGGGTCCTCGAGCCTCTGGACCGTTACTGGCCCACGCGACCACCACCAAAGAAGGTTCGGGTCAACGATAGGCTGGCTCCTCACCAACCTGCGCCCACTGGTAGGTAGCGCCTCCAAGTACCACCCCGGCGGAGCCCAGTCCAGGACATGGCCCATCTGGTGACGCAGGTGTCCTCCGCCGACTCGACGACGAGGATGCGGGATAGGCATCGTCGACGTCGATGCACGAAAAAATTGCTTTAACTAAAAAAATGACAACAAATGTGACTTGTTCAACTAGTTCTATTAATTCAACTAGTTCTTACAATTAAATCTAGTCAATTAATTCTATACCTAATAAAATGAATAATGACATAAAAAGAGGCCTATGCTTTGCAGGAACGTTGACTCCTTCCCGGTGCGGCAAATCCCGGGCACTCGATATGTCCTAGTTTGTAGCACAAGTCATGTCGAAATTTACGGAAAATTTCGGCATGACTTTTGCTAAAAAGTGGACAAATCGAGAACCTAAAATTTGCCGGAATGGAAATGAATCAACATTCCGGCAAAACATAGGCCACTCGGCTTCATTTCCTGGAAACAACAAAGCCACTTGGGCACAATCGAACCACTTCAATAATGGAATATGCAAATGAACATCAATGACATATATCATATAACAACAATATGCAAATGGAATTAATGTTTAGGCATTTTCATAAAAAATTGCCCTAGCTAATTTCCTAAAAAAATTGCTAATCATTTTTCCTAAATGCTAAAAAATGCCTACTGCCCTAAACAAATATAGGGTTCATATGAACACCTAGGGTTCGTATGAACACCTAGGGTTCATATGAACATCAACACAACATCACATATATAAATTGCCCTAGCAGAGAGAGAGGAGGGTAGGGGAGAGGAGAGGCAGAGCCTTACGGTAACTGCGGCGAGGGAGGGGCACGCGGCGTCGAGGTCGGGGTCGGGGCTCGGGCGCGCGGCGGAGGGCGGCATCGAGGTCGGGGTCAGGGGCAGCGTCGAGGTCGGGGTCGGGGGCGCGTCGAGGTAGGGGTCGGGGCGGCATCGAATCCGGGGTCGGGGCGGCATCGAATCCGGGGTCGGGGCGGCGTTGAGGCGGGAGAGCACGCGGCCGCCGACGGGCGGCGGCCGCGGCGACAGCGGAGGAGTTGCGATTTGGGGGAAGTGGCCGTTGGGAAAAACGAATCGAGCGGTTTAGTCAGAAGTAGCAGTAGCGCGTTCCAGGAAGTGCGCTACTGCTAACATAGCTACAGCGCGTTCCTGGATACGCGCTACTGCTATACCATTCTCTTTTTTCCACTTTTTCATTTATTTTTCTTTACATTTTATTTTTTTCCTTTCACCTCTTTGTATTTTTTTCATTTTCATTTACTTTTCTATTTGCTTTCCATTTAATTTTATTTACTTTAGCACTAGCGCGTCTCAGCGTAAACGCGCTGCTACAAAGCAAATAGCGGTAGCGCTGTTCAGCGAAGATCGCTACTACTATGTGCAGCCTATTGGCTAAGCCGTGGGAATTTTAGTAGTAGCGCTTTTGTACGCGGGCGCGCTACTGCTATAACTGTATCTGTAGTGCGGTTTACAACACCGCGTTGTTGCTAATTAGCACCAGCGTGCATTTTTAGCCCGCGCTACTGCTAATGTTCTGTGTATAAGGTTTTCCCTAGTAGTGTAAGACGTTGCTAGTAAGCAGTATGACTATTATCGCCCACAACTCTTTGTGTTCTAGTTATGCACATAACATCTACGCATAGACATGGCTCTGATGCCACTGTTGGGGAACGTAGTATTTCAAAAATTTCCTACGATCACACAAGATCTATCTAGGAGAAGCATAGCAACGAGCGGGGAGAGTGTGTCCACGTACCCTCGTAGACCGAAAGCGGAAGCGTTTAGTAACACGGTTGATGTAGTCGAACGTCTTCACAATCCAACCGATCCATGTACCGAACGTACGGCACCTCTATGTTCAGCACACGTTCAGCATGATGACGTCCCTTGAGCTCTTGATCAAGTTGAGGACGAGGGAGAGTTCTGTCATCACGATGGCGTGGCGACGGTGATGATGAAGTTACCGGCGCAGGGCTTCGCCTAAGCACTACGACGATATGACCGAGGTGTTAGCTGTGGAGGGGGGCGCCGCACACGGCTAGGAATAATTGATGTGTGTTCTAGGGGTGCCCTCCCCACGTATATAAAGGAGGGAGGCAGCCTAGGGCACGCCCAAGTAGGAGGAATCCTACTTGGGCCCCTAGTCCAATTCGCCCCCCTGCCGTACCATATTTGGACAAGGGGAAATGAAGGAGGGGGGAGGGGAAGGAAGTAGGAGTCCTACTTCATACTTTCCTTTTCCTCCTCTCCGTTCCCTTTCTCCCCACGTGGCTGGCCCTATAGGGGGTGCACCAGCCCCTTGTGGGCTGGTGTGTTCCCTTACTTGGCCTATTAAGCCCATATCTTTGCCGGGGGTTGCCCGAAACCCCTTCCGCTGACCTGGTATCACCCGGAACACTTGCGGTGTCCAAATACCATCGTTCTATATATGAATCTTTACCTCTCAACTATTTCGAGACTCCTCGTCATGTCCATGAACTCATCCGGGACTCCGAACAAACTCCGATCATCAAATCACATAACTCATAATACAAATTGTCATCGAACGTTAAGCGTGTGGACCTTACGGGTTCGAGAACTATGTAGACATGACCGAGACACATCTCCGGTCAATAACCAATAGCGGAAACTGGATGCTCATTTTGGCTCCTACATATTGTACGAAGATCTTTATCGGTCAAACCCCATAACAAAATACGTTGTTCCCTTTGTCTTCGGTATGTTACTTGCCCGAGATTCGATCATCGGTATCATCATACCTAGTTCAATCTCTTTACCGGCAAGTCTCTTTACTCGTTCCCTAATGCATCATCCCATGACTAACTCATGAGTCACATTGCTTGCAAGGCTTATAGTGATATGCATTACCGAGAGGGCCCAGAGATACCTCTCCGATACACGGAGTGAAAAATCCTAATCTCGATCTATGCCAACCCAACAAACACCTTTGGAGACATCTGTAGAGCATCTTTATAATCACCCAGTTACGTTGTGATGTTTGATAGCACACAAGGTGTTCCTCCGGTATTCGGGAGTTGCATAATCTCATAGTCAGAGGAACATGTATAAGTCATGATGAAAGCAATAGCAATAAAACTAAACGATCATTATGCTAAGCTAACGGATGGGTCTTGTCCATCACATCATTCTCTAATGATGTGATCCCGTTCATGAAATGACAACACATGTCTATGGTCAGGAAACATAACCATCTTTGATTAACGAGCTAGTCAAGTAGAGGCATACTAGGGACACTCTGTTTTGTCTATGTATTCGCACATGTACTAAGTTTCCGATTAATACAATTCTAGCATGAATAATAAACATTTATCATGATATAAGTAAATATAAATAACAACTTTATTATTGCCTCTAGGGTATATTTCCTTCAACACCTCGTTTGGACTCCTACACTTGTAGACGGAACTCCTACTGTCGTAGACATTAGTTGTCGAGAGGGTGGCTCAGTACACGGAGATTGTGCTCGTCTATGCTGAGAGCGGTCGAGCAGCCACCAAGAGCACTTAAGCATACGTCGAGAGCGTTGCAGCATATGCCGAGAGTGGAAGAACAGCCGTTGAGAGCACTAGAGCAGCCGCCGAGAGTGCGCAAAGAGCCGGCGAAGCTGCGCGGACAGCCCTGAACAACTAGTGTACTGCCTTTATGTGATCTAGCTATAAGATTGATGCGTGTGAACTTAATTTCTATGTTGCTATGATGGGGCTAAACTTTTGCTTCCAAACTAGTAGTGAACCACAGCGTAGCCATTTTTATCGTCGATGCTTGTAAACGTATTTTCTATGATGCTATGAAGATAGTTATATGACTTTGCTCTATGTGATTGGATAACTATGAAATTGACTTCATAGATAAAGTGGAATTGGTATGTGTGTGCAACGGGAAGAATCTTAGGAGTTTATGATTCATGCGAGAAATGCAATGAACAGGTGGACGGTTACAAGAACAACTGCTATAAAGGATACATAACTAAAAAAAGAAGCAAATGGTCATTATGACAACTTCGTGTGCAAAGAGAAAATTAACTATGAAGTACGCAAGACCGTGTGAACAACTGGACGAGTAAAGAATTTGATTATCTTTATCGAGTTTGTTGTCATTATAGTGTTGTTGTTATCATGATGTCTTGTGTGTATGTAACATGTCGGAGGCTTCGATGAGAATGCTATGGGTACTACTTAGGATTATTATTATGTTAAATGCAATATGTATGATCGCATATGTTAGTTGCTATTACTGTTTATTGTTAGCTTTGTGTTGGCGGCTGAACATGTAGGGTGCTGATACGTCTCCGTCGTATCTATAATTTTTGATTGTTCCATTCCAAAATTATACAACTTTCATATACTTTTGGCAACTTTTTATACTATTTTTGGGACTAACATATTGATCCAGTGCCCAGTGCCAGTTCCTGTTTGTTGCATGTTTTTTGTTTCGCAGAAAATCCATATCAAACAGATTCCAAACGGGATAAAAACTGACGGAGATTTTTTTGGCATATATGTGAATTTTTGGGAGTGGAATCAACGCGAGACGATGCCCGAGGGGGCCACGAGGCAGGGGCGCACCCCAGGGGGACAGGCGCGCCCCTGACCCTCGTGGACACCCCGTAAGGCGGTTGGAGCCCTTCTTTTGCCACAGGAAAGCTAATATCCGGATAAAAATCGTGTTCAATTTTCAATCCAATTGGAGTTACGGATCTCCAGGAATATAAGAAACGGTGAAAAGGCAGAATCTGGGAATGCAGAAACAGAGAGAGACAAAGAGACAGATACAATTTCGGAGGGGCTCTCGCCCCTCCCATGCCACGGAATCCAAGGAACAGAGGGGAAACCCTTCTCCCATCTAGGAAGAAGGTCAAGGAAGAAGAAGAAGGGGGGCTCTCTCCCCCTATCTCCCGGTGGCGCCGGAACGCCGCCGGGGCCATCATCATCACCGTGATCTACACCAACATCTCTGTCATCTTCACCAACATCTTCATCACCTTCCCCCATCTATCTACAGCGGTCAACTCTCCCGCAACCCGCTGTACCCTCTACTTGAACGTGGTGCTTTATGCTTCATATTATTATCCAATGATGTGTTGCCATCCTATGATGTCTGAGTAGATTTTCGTTGTCCTATCGGTAATTGGTGAATTGCTATGATTGGTTTAATTTGCTTGTGGTTATGTTGCTGTCCTTTGGTGCCCATCATATGAGCGCGCGCGTGGATCACACCATGGGGTTAGTTGTATGTTGATAGGACTATGTATTGGAGGGCAAGAGTGACAGAAGCTTCAACCTAGCATAGAAATTGATGCATACGGGATTGAAGGGGGACCAATATATCTTAATGCTATGGTTGGGTTTTACCTTAATGAACGTTAGTAGTTGCGGATGCTTGCTAATAGTTCCAATCATAAGTGCATAGAATTCCAAGTCAGGGATGACATGCTAGCAGTGGCCTCTCCCACATAAAACTTGCTATCGGTCGAGTAATGTAGTCAACTGCTTAGGGACAATTTCGCAACTCCTACCACCACTTTTCCACACTCGCTATACTAACGCTATTGCTTCTTTATCTAAATAGCCCCTAGTTTTTATTTATGTGCTCTTCATTATCTTGCAAACCTATCCAACAACACCTACAAAGTACTTCTAGTTTCATACTTGTTCTAGGTAAAGCGAACGTCAAGCGTGCATAGAGTTGTATCGGTGGTCGATGGAACTTGAGGGAATTTTTGTTCTACCTTTAGCTCCTCGTTGGGTTCGACACTCTTACTTATCGAAAGAGGCTACAATTGATCCCCTATACTTGTGGGTTATCAAGACCTTTTTCTGGCGCCGTTGCCGGGGAGTTATTGCGTGGGGTGAATATTCTCGTGTGTGCTTGTTTGCTTTATCACTAAGTAGTTTTTATTTTGTGCTCTTGTTTTCTACCTTTAGTTATGGGTAGGAAACGCAAAATACCAAAAAAATTAGTTGTACCTACTACACTAATGGTTGAAGAACCACTCAAAATCTATCACACTCCTGAAGCTTTTTACTTGGATCATCTTCGATCCCTATGTGCTCGTGCTGAAACCCCAACTAGCTTAGTTAAGGGCAAATCTTTAGCTGAGCATGCTTGTTATGTGCGACACCGCTTATCTCAAAAAGGGAAACTTTTACTGGATCAAATTCATCGTTTGCAATGTTATGCTTGAAATTTATGTGAAATATATGATTTTACTTGTTGTTCTAAAGACCCTAAGAAACACCTTCCCTACCAGTGTGAGTTTAGTGATAACAGAATCGTATCTTCGTATGCTAAGGGTGTTTATAATTACTATGATGTTCAACAAATTGAAGAATTTGTTGCTTTTAAGGGTGCTTATGAAATTGCTTCTTTGATTGGAAAGTATGATGCTACTCTTTACAAATCTGAAAATTTTGCCATACGTAAATATTGTTATGATAATTATGCTTCTAATGCCTTTGTTAAGCCATATATTGAGAACTCCTCCGCTGTCCAAGAAGAGACTAATATTTTGCAGGAGTCTATGGAAGAAGAAATTAATGACATTGTGAGCTCATTGGATGAAAAAGATGATGAGGGGAGCGAAGAACAAAAGGAGGAAGCGCGGTTTAGCTACCCGTGCCCACCTTCTAATGAGAGTAACTCTTCAACTCATACATTGTTTAATTTCCCTTCGTGCTTACCGAAGGATGATTGCTATGATGATTGTTATGATCCCGTTGATTCTTTTGAAATATCCCTTTTTGATGATGCTTGCTATGCTTGTGTCCAAGATGCCACTATGAATTATGCTTATGGAGATGAACTTGCTATAGTTCCTTATGTTAAACATGAAATTGTTGCTATTGCACCCACGCACGATAGTCCTATTATCTTTTTGAATTCTCCCGACTACACTATATCTGAGAAGTTTGCCCTTATTAAGGATTATATTGATGAGTTGCATTTTACTACTACACATGATGATTTTGATAGATATAATATGTATGTGCTTGCTGCTCCTACTTGCAATTATTATGAGAGAGGAACTACATCTCCGCCTCTCCACGTTTCCAATATGATAAAATTGCAAGAAACTGCTTATACTATGCATTGGCCTTTACTATGTGTGCATGAATTGTTCTTTTATGACATGCCGATGCATAGGAAGAGAGTTAGACTTTGTTGTTGCATGATATATGTTACTTTGTGCTCACTACTAAATCACAAATCATAGTTAATTAAAATTGGCTTTGATATACCTTGGGATCCGGGTGGATCCCTTACTTGAGCACTATATGCCTAGCTTAATGGCTTTAAAGAAAGCGCTGCCAGGGAGACAACCCGGAAGTTTTAGAGAGTCATTTATTTCTGTTGTGTGCTTTTATATAGTTTAAAAATAAAAATAATGTGCCAAGATTTGCCTTTAGGATGTTTACATTGCTTGTTGGTTTGTGCGGTGCAAAACATAAACTGTGGCTGTAGTGCGCGATTTTACATTTTTTTACTGGAACGTCAAACGGTTATTAAACTTTTTGCACTGTCTTTCTATACAAATTTTTTATTTTTCCTAATTTTGGCAGAATTTTTGGAGTACCAGAAGTATGGTGAATGTTCAGATTATTACAGACTGTCTTGTTTAAGACAGATTCTGTTTTTGATGCATAGTTTGCTTGTTTTGATGAAACTATCAATTCCTATCAGTGGTTTAAGCCATGGAAAAGTTATATTACAGTAGCTAAAATGCAAAAAAAATACGAATTGGTTTGCAACAGTACTTAGAGTAGTGGTTTGCTTTATTATACTAACGGATCTTACCGAGCTTTCTGTTAAGTTTTGTGTGGATGAAGTGTTCGAAGATCAAGGATGTCTCGATGTGAGAAGAAGGAGGAGAGGCAAGAGCTCAAGCTTGGGGATGCCCAAGGCACCCCAAGTAAATATTCAAGGAGACTCAAGCATCTAAGCTTGGGGATGCCCCGGAAAGCATCCCAACTTTCTTCAACAAGTATCGGTATGTTTTCGGATTCGTTTCGTTCATGTGATATGTGCAAATTTTGGAGCGTCTTTTGCATTTAGTTTTCACTTTTATTTTATGCACCATGCTGGTATGAGATAGTCCTTGGTAGATTTATAGAATGCTCATTGCACTTCACTTATATTTTTTGAGTATGGCTTCAAGTGCACCACTTATATCTTTTGAAGTTTGGATTGCCTATTTCCTTACACATAGAAAACCGCCATTTGTAGAATGCTCTTTTGCTTCACTTATATTTGTTAGAGCGTGGGCGTATCTTTTGTAGAAAGAATTAAACTCTCTTGCTTTACTTATATCTATTTAGAGAGATGACAGGAATTGGTCATTCACATGGTTAGTCATAAAATCCTACATAAAACTTGTAGATCACTGAATATGATATGTTTGATTCCTTGCAATAGTTTTGCGATATAAATATGGTGATATTAGAGTCATGCTAGTGGGTAGTTGTGGATTGTAGAAATACTTGTGTTGAATTTTGTGCTTCCCGTAGCATGCACGTATGGTGAACCGTTATGTAACGAAGTTGGAGCATGAGGTATTTATTGATTGTCTTCCTTATGAGTGGCGGTCGGGGATGAGCGATGGTTTTTTCCTACCAATCTATCCCCCTAGGAGCATGCGCGTAGTACTTTGTTTTGATGACTAATAGATTTTTGCAATAAGTATGTGAGTTCTTTATGACTAATGTTGAGTCCATGGATTATGCGCACTCTCACCCTTCCATCATTGCTAGCCTCTTCGGTACCGTGCATTGCCCTTTCTCACCTCGAGAGTTGGTGCAAACTTCGCCGGTGCATCCAAACCCCGTGATACGATACGCTCTATCACACATAAGCATCCTTATATCTTCCTCAAAACAGCCACCATACCTAGCTACCTATTATGGCATTTCCATAGCCATTCCGAGATATATTGCAATGCAACTTCCATCATCATCATATACATGACTTGAGCATTTATTGTCATATTTCTTTGCATGATCGTAAGATAGCTAGCATGATGTTTTCATGGCTTGTCCTTTTTTTATGTCATTGCTATGCTAGATCATTGCACATCCCGGTACACCGCCGGAGGCATTCATATAGAGTCATATCTTTGTTCTAGTATCGAGTTGTAATATTGAGTTGTAAGTAAATAAAAGTGTGATGATCATCATTATTAGAACATTGTCCCATGTAAGTAAATAAAAGTGGCCAAAGAAGCCCAAAAAAAAGAGAGAGGCCAAAGAAGCCTACAAAAAAAGAAAAAAAAGAAAAAAAGTGAGAGAAAAGAGAGAATGGACAAAGTTACTATCCTTTTACCACACTTGTGCTTCAGAGTAGCACCATGTTCTTCATATAGAGAGTCTCTTGAGTTAGCACTTGCATATACTAGTGGGAATTTTCATTATAGAACTTGGCTTGTATATTCCAACGATGGGCTTCCTCAAATGTCCTAGGTCTTCATCAGCAAGCAAGTTGGATGCACACCCACTTAGTTTCAGTTTGAGCTTTCATACACTTATAGCTCTAGTGCATCCGTTGCATGGCAATCCCTACTCCTCTTATTGACATCAATTGATGGGCATCTTCATAGCCCGTTGATTAGCCACGTCGATGTGACACTTTCTCCCTTTTTTGTCTTCTCCACACAACCTCCATCATCATATTCTATTCCACCTATAGTGCTATATCCATGGCTCAGGCTCATGTATTGCGTGAAAATTGAGAAGGTTTGAGAACGTCAAAAGTATGAAATAATTGCTTGGCTTGTCATCGGGGTTGTGCATGATTTGAATATTTTGTGTGGTGAAGATCGAGCATAGCCAGACCATATGATTTTGTAGGGATAACCTTCTTTGGCCATGTTATTTTGAGAAGACATGATTGCTTTATTAGTATGCTTGAAGTATTATTGTCTTAATGTCAAATGATAGACTATTGCTTTGAATTACTCGTGTCTTAATATTCATGCCATGATTAGATTACATGATCGAGATTATGCTCGGTAGCATTCCACATAAAAAATTATCTTTTTTATCATTTACCTACTCGAGGACGAGCAGGAATTAAGCTTGGGGATGCTGATACGTCTCCGTCGTATCTATAGTTTTTGATTGTACCATGCCAATATTATACAACTTTCATATACTTTTGGCAACTTTTTATACTAATTTTGGGACTAACATATTGATCCAGTGCCCAGTGCCAGTTCCTGTCTCTTGCATGTTTTTTGTTTCGCAGAAAATCCATATCAAACGGAGTCCAAACGGGGTAAAAACTGATGGAGATTTTTTTGGAATATATGTGAATTTTGGGAAGTGGAATCAACGTGAGACGATGCCCGAGGGGGCCACGAGGCAGGGGCGCACCCCTGACCCTCGTGGACACCCCGTAAGGCGATTGGAGCCCTTCTTTCGCTTCAAGAAAGCTAATATCCGGATAAAAATCGTGTTCAAATATCAATCCAATCGGAGTTACGGATCTCCAGGAATATAAGAAATGGTGAAAGGGCCGAATCTGGGAACGCAGAAACAGAGAGAGATGGAGAGACCGATCCAATCTCGGAGGGGCTCTCACCTCTCCCATGCCATGGAAGCCAAGGACCAGAGAGGAAACCCTTCTCCCATCTAGGGAGAAGGTCAAGTAAGAAGAAGAAGGGGGGCTCTCTCCCCCTCTCTCCCGGTGGCACCGGAACACCGTCGGGGCCATCATCATCACCGCGATCTACACCAACACCTCCGTCATCTTCACCAACATCTTCATCACCTTCCCCCATCTATCTAAAGCGATCCACTCTCCCGCAACCCGATGTACCCTCTACTTGAACATGGTGCTTTATGCTTCATATTATTAACCAATGATGTGTTGCCATCCTATGATGTCTGAGTAGATTTTCGTTGTCCTATCGGTAATTGGTGAATTGCTATGATTGGTTTAATTTTCTTGTGGTTATGTTTCCGTCCTTTGGTGACCATCATATGAGCTCGCGTGTGGATCACACCATGGGGTTTGTTGTGTGTTGATAGGACTATGTATTGGAGGGCAAGAGTGATAGAAGCTTCAACCTAGCATAGAAATTGATGCATACGGGATTGAAGGGGACCAATATATCTTAATGCTTTGGTTGGGTTTTACCTTAATGAACGTTAGTAGTTGCGGATGCTTGCTAATAGTTCCAAGAATAAGTGCATAGAATTCCAAGTCAGAGATGACATGCTAGCAGTGGCCTCTCCCACATAAAACTTGCTATCGGTCTATTAAAGTATTCAATTGCTTAGGAAAAATTTCACAACTCCTACCACCACTTTTCCACACTCGCTAAACTAACTTTATTGCTTCTTTATCTAAACAGCCCCTAGTTTTTATTTACGTGCTCTTTATTATCTTGCGAACCTATCCAACAACACCTACAAAGTACTTCTAGTTTCATACTTGTTCTAGGTAAAGCGAACGTCAAGCGTGCGTAGAGTTGTATCGGTGGTCGATAGAACTTGAGGGAATATTTGTTCTACCTTTAGCTACTCGTTGGGTTCGACACTCTTACTTATCGTAAGAGGCTACAATTGATCCCCTATACTTGTGGGTTATCAGGTGCATTTGTGAGCACAAGTATTTTTGTACTTTTTTAGGAATACTATGGTTTCTAAAAAAATCGTGGTATTCAATACTTTGAAGTTGTGGCGGGTGGCTTAGATTGCCCACCACAACTAAAAATACCCAAGCCTCTATATCTGGGAGCTTTTTTGCTCCAAGATTCATCCACTTGGATGAAAATGACCTATGGTTAAATTCCTATGGGGCACGTGTATTTCTTTCGTACCTGGTTGTGTACAAATGCGTTGTGGATTCAGGGTTTCGTTTCAAATCTTTTGAACTGGTGTGACGGTTGTTTTGGTTGGTGTCGGTGTCAAAACCGGCGGATCTAGGGTAGGGGGTCCCGAACTGTGCGTCTAGGATCGATGGTAACAGGAAATGGGGGACACGATGTTTACCCAGGTTTGGGCCCTCTCTATGGAGGTAATACCCTACTTCCTGCTTCATAGATCTTGTTGAATATGAGTGTTACAAGAGTTGATCTACCACGAGATCATAATGGCTAAACCCTAGAAGTCTAGCCTGTATGACTATGGTAATGAGTATCTGCCTATCCAGTCTACGCTCTCCGGTTTATATAGACACCAGAGAGATCTAGGGTTACATGGAGTCGGTTACATAAGAACGAATATTCATAGTTGGTCGCCTAGTTTGCTTGCCGCGACAAGGAACGTCCAATCCGGACACGGGTATAGTCTTCGGCCTTCATATCTTCACAGCCCATCAGTCCGGCCCAATGAATAACAGTCGGACGCCCGAGGACCCCTTAGTCCAGGTCTCCCTCAGTAGCCCCTGAACCTGGCTTCAATGACGAGGAGTCCGGCGTGCAGATTGTCGGCATTGCAAGGCGGGTTCCCCTTTTCCGAACTCCACGATAGTCTTCGGATGCGATGACTGTATCCGGACCTGTAACGCATAGCACACACAACCGCAGAGAGAATATATATGTTTTTACACGAGTTCCATCCGCTGACAACTTTTTTGCAGCACGACATTACGTTCGACCGGTCATATTTCCAGACCGCTTTTATGTTCGACGCCCCACTTCCCGAGACACAGTTGCCATTGGCACGTCTTGTCAAAGCAGAGATCGTGTCCCCTTATCGCGGGATTCTCATCAATGCGGGCATGGGTAACCCAACTGTGCCGTTTATACAACCCTTGGGAATAGGCGAATCTTAAGGCGAGTGAGGAGGCATTTAATATTTGCTGCCTTTATAAGGGGATAAGGATTCCCTCTTCCTCTTCTCACGCTCTCTCTCTGTCTCCGCCTTTCCAATCTCGAGCTCCAGCGCCCAAGTTCTCATCTCCTTTCCACTCGAGCAACCATGTCCGGATCCAGTGGTCAGGGCAAGTGGATGGTCTCCTCCGTCAAGGAGGAGTACATTACTGAGCTTCGGGCGGCCGGATATTTGGTGAAGGAGATCGCCCACCGTCTTCCGGCCGAGGGAGAAGTCGTCTCCACGCCGAAGCCCACCGAGAGGGTAGTATTCATCCCCCATTTCTTCCACGGGCTAGGGTTTCCACTCCACCCTTTCGTCCACAGGCTGATGTACTATTACAGGATAGATTTCCATGATCTGTCCCTGAATTCCTTCCTCAACATCTCGACGTTTATCGTCGTGTGTGAGGCCTTCCTCCGCGTCCAACCCCACTTCGGGTTGTGGCTCAAAGTCTTCAACGTGAAGCCGAAGGTGGTGGATGGCCAGCACGCGAAGTGCGGAGGAACCATGCTGACTAAGTTGTCCAACGTCTCCTGGCCCAAGGGCACTTTTGTGGACACAGTAAAGGAGTGGCAGAAGCAATGGTTCTATATCACTGAACCTCGTGGCACCACCTGGGCCGCAGCTGCCGAATTTCGCTCCGGTGCTCCCATGCGACTCACCTCCTGGGTCGAGAAGAGCCCGGACTGGTGTTCACCTGACGAGCTGATAGGGCTGCAGACGCACGTTCAAAGCATGGTGACCAAGAATGTCAAGCTCGTCGATGTAATCCAGGTGATGCTAGTTCGCCGGATTCTTCCGTGCCAGCGCCGAAGCCGCCCTTTGTGGGAGTTCAATTCGAAGAAGCACCAGACTTTGGTAAGGCTCTTCGAGACTACTCACGAAGGCACCTGGAAGTTGCTTTTTAAGGGCAACGAGAAGCCACCGGCCACGGATTCAGACCGTGGTCACGATTGTAAACACCCCACCAGCAAGGTATGTTATTTTTGATATACCCCCAACTTAATTGTTTTGAGGATGATGTGTGAGCTTTTATTATTGCTCTTTCAGGACTGGATGGAGAGGGCGAAGCGGATCCAGTGTCCGGCTCCGCTGCCTGAAGAACTAGTCATCCCGCGTCTAGCAAAGATGCTAGTGCCGGCGCCGTATAAGGCGCCGGAGAAGAAGGCCAAGAAGAAGGCCAAGGGGGTCAAGAGTGGTCCCCGTCGCAAGGGAACCTCGGGCGTGGCATCCGAAGACGACGATGCCCATTCCTCTGTCCCTGAGGACAATGACGAGAAAGAGGAGGAGGAGGAGGAAAACAACCCTCCCCCCGAGGAGGAGAAGAAGAAGAGGGCGGCCTCGGCGCATCTGGAGGCGGAAGCGCCCAAAAAGGGGAAGGGCGCCCCAGCGGTCAATACCGCGTGGGACGTTGACAGTAGTCCGGAACGACGCCCCCGCACTAAGCCCCAGGCCGCATCGTAAGTGACATGGCTCATTCATGCACACATCCAGCCCTTTCGCTTTATTATTTTAACATAGTTAACTACACTATTGCAGTCCGGCCCGTGACCTTATCCAGCGATCCTCATCTGGAGGTTCGTTGGCTCCGTCGGAGATGGCGAGCATGTCGCCACCGCCTGCTTACTCCCCCGGAGCCCAGGATGCTGTCCGGGAGGCGCCACAAGGCGAGACCTCCACTGCCGCACACATGGGGGAGCCAATCCCCATGGAGACTGGCGAAGAGGGCCGTATCCAGTTTGGCCCTCAGCCGAATACGATTCCGGAAACCCATATGGCTCCGGAGTCGGGCGAGCAGCCCCCTTTGAAGGAGGGGGGTGCGCCGCGTCCGCCGGTGGCCCCGTCCATCTGGGGGCGCCGGACATCCTGATGGAGGCGCTATGAGGTGCCTCTGTTATGGACGAGCACCGTGTTCTTATGGGGGCGGTGATCGAGAAGGTTCAGTCCGCCAAGAGTGGACTGAATGAAGCCTGCAGCAACCTGTTGACAGGTTTCGAGGTAAGTAACATAGAAAGAGAAAAACCCCATGTAGTCAGTAGCCCGTGAGACACTGTATAGTGTTCGGCGAGGAGAACTGAACAGAGGATCAATCTTCCGTTGGAGGAGACTAACATAATATGTATGCATATGCAGGCGTTGCTATTGGCCTCAACCTCGCATGCTGCCGAAGTCTCTAAATTCAGGCAGAGGCTGGAGCGGACCGAGAGCGAGCTCGGCGAGGTTAAGGTTCGGCTCCAGGAGAAGCAAGGTGAGTAATGACTTGCTGTGTGTTCGGAAAGCGTAGGCGCTGTATATTGACTGTAGTGTCGTAATCTGTGCAGGAGCCGCGAGCAAGGTCGAGGCCCTGAGGAAGGCCCTGGGCGAGGCCGAGGAGAAGGGTGTCCAGCAGCAAGCTGCCCATAAGAAGCTCAAGGCCCGGGTCAGAGAAATCCAGCAGGAGCTCCGGGATGCGGTGAAAAAATGTGAGACCTTGGAGCATGATGCGTCGGCTCAAGGGGCCGAACTCACCAAGGCTCATCAGAGCGCGGAGACCGCACGGAATGAGGCCCATGCCGCCCTCTAGGAGATCAGGAGGCCAAGAAGATCACGGCGGGTAAGGCTTTTAAGATGCAATGCAAGTATGTGGCGAAGCAGTACCTTTTACTAACCCGAGTTCGGAGTTCCCCAGGGGCTTTTGCGGATTTACCATGCAGTGTATCGGACGCCGTGGAGTTCTGTCGAGCCGAATGAGTTGGTTCAACGAAAAAGCTATTCTGGTCGCAATATGCGGCGCCAGAACCTCCCGTGTCCTTCACCGATCAGCTGAAACAGCTGGTGGAGCTGCATAGGGTGGCCGAACTAGCCATGAAGGATTTGATAATCCGGCTATGGCCAGCCGAAGCTATTCCTAGCAGCTACTTCAGACTCGTGAGGTGGATGGTGAACGCCTGTCCTCGGCTGGACGTCGTCAATCGCTCTGCCTGTATTGAAGGTGCCCTCATGGCCTTCGCCCCTTGCAAGATGTGGTGGGCGAAGATGAACGTCGTTGAAGTGGCCAGAGGGCCGCCGGAGGGCAAGGAGCATCGCACACCCGAGCGATATTTTGCGGATGTCATAGAAGGGTCTCAACTTGCAGCAGTTGAGTGCGGGCAGGACATTATTTTCGAGTGAAAACATTTGTGTTGCCTTTGCCTTGTATTATGAAAACAAAGCCTGTTTTGTAGTGTAATTTCATTGTGCTTTAATTGTTTCCTCTTGTGCGGCCGTGTTGTATGCAATCTGAGGGTTGGCCAGTCGTCGGCTTCTGCCCTCGCGTAGGTAGTACGGAGGTGTTCAGGATGGAATCTAAACAATCTTGATCCAATTATATGGTCCTTGGAGGAGTTGTTTAGCGCAACGAACAAGGCAATCAGACTATACGGCTTAAACGCCCTCACTTAGCCATAGGAGTTTTATAATAAAGCATGGGCGCAGCCCCTGGTCCAAGCCAGGGTGTTGTCAGCATCTGACCGGGAAGTGCCGATCCTTCGCATAACACGGAAAAAATCTCCAACGATTTTGTAACCCTCGAACAGCTGACGGCTCTCGCCGCATCATGATAGTCAGTTTTCGGCTTTCTCTACTGAGGTGCTCATCCGGTCAAGGCGAGGGCACAATCGCAGTAGTTCTCCCTTTACTACACTAGCCGATGTAGCGGAACGTAGGGTAGCAAGCACAGGAGCCGGGCAACCCAACTATTGACCAAAGACATGATTCGGAGCCAATGCATATAATGCTAAATTCAGGGTGCCGAACTTATATATAAGAAGTGTTCAGACTTTGCTGCAGTATTCTGGGGCGACAAGTAGCCCCTGGCGAATATGAAACGTACAAAAGAGTACCGATGCAGCCGATAAGAAGATCGAAATAAAATGAAGTAAGAAGCAAAAACCACAGAAACTGGGCCCCAAACCATTTTTATTATGACTGGATGGATACGTCAAGGCGTATCTTGTACAGATGGTGCGAGAAGTATCCGGGCTATTTAACATGTCGGAATCCATAGGGCGCAGCGTGCGGGTCCTGAGAAATAAGTATGAATACCGTCAAGAAGAACGTATAGAGGTTACCCAACACACCTGTGCTGCTTGCCTCCGTTGTATGCCAATCCTTCTAAAGGACTTGCGATCAGGCCCGCGGAAAAAGGAACCTGAAACAAGAAAAAAAAAGTGAAAGTATGTGTGTCCGGGACCGGTCTGGCCGAACTGTAGACACCGGATTATCTTGTGCCTCCGTCGATGTCCATGGAATTTTGAGTGCGTAATTGTGTACGCGTGGTACGAATGGCACTACCTCATCGGGACTGGGACGGAGGCCGAATTGCTAATCGAGCTCTTGACGAGCCGCGCCGTCCTATTGCAGTGTAGTACGGAACCTCTTAATGATGTCCAGGGGTTCGACAGCCGTACTATGGTGTTGCTTGAGAAGGCCACTCTGTACCTCTGCTGCTAGGGCGGCGGTGTGCTCCTCTGTTCGGAGGGAGCGTTCTGTATTGCCATTGATTGTTATGACGCCATGTGGACCGGGCATCTTGAGCTTGAGATAAGCATAGTGTGGCACTGCGTTGAATCTATTAAACGCGGTTCGTCCGAGCAGTGCGTGGTAGCCGCTGCGGAAGGGGACGATATCGAAGATTAACTCTTCGCTTCAGAAGTTGTCCGGAGAACCGAATACCACCTCCAGCGTGATTGAGCCCGTACAGCGGGCCTCTACACCTGGTATGACTCCTTTAAAGGTAGTCTTTGTTGGTTTAATTCGTGAGGGGTTAATGCCCATGTTCCGCACTGTGTCCTGATAGAGCAGTTGAGGCTGCTACCACCGTCCATCAGGACTCGTGTTAGGTGAAACCCGTCAATAATTGGGTCGAGGACTAGTGCGGCTGAACCGCCGTGGCGGATACTAGTTGGGTGGTCTCAACGATCGAAGGTGATCGGGAATGACGACCACGGATTGAATTTTGGGGTGACTGGCTCTACCGCGTAGACGTCCCTAAGTGCTCACTTACGCTCCCTTTTGGGGATGTGCGTAGCGTATATCATGTTCACCGTTTTGACTTGAGGGGAAATTTCTTCTGCCCCCCAGTGTTCGGCTGGTCGAGTATGCGGTCCAAGCTGGAAGGTCCTTCGTTGTTTCTTTTGTAGGGCTTCTTCCGTTGGTCGGACTTGGAGCCACTGAATCCGGCGTTGACTGTGGTGTCATCGGTGTTGTCGCCATTGCTTCGGCGTTTGTGTCTATTGCGCCGGAGCTTGCCGGTGTTGTTCTTGGCCTCACTAGGGCTTGCCTCGCTGGCTGTGTTTTTGCTACGAGCCAGCCAGCTGTCCTCACCCACGCAGAAGCGGGTCATGAGTGCCGTAAGGGCCGCCATAGACTTCGGCTTTTCTTGGCCGAGGTGGCGTGCTAGCCATTCGTCACGGATGCTATGTTTGAAGGCTGCTAGGGCCTCGTCATCCGGACAGTCAACGATCTGGTTCTTTTTGGTTAGGAACCTCGTGCAGAAATTTCTGGCTGATTCTCCAGGTTGTTGAACTATGTGGCTTAAATCGTCGGCGTCCGGTGGCCGGACATAGGTTCCTTGGAAGTTTTCTGGGAAGGCTTCTTCCAAGTCCTCCCAGCTGCCGATAGAATTTTCAGGCAGGCTGTTAAGCCAGTGCCGTGCTGGCCCTTTGAGCTTTAATGGGAGGTATTTAATGGCGTGGAGGTCATCTCCTCGAGCCATATGGATATGGAGAATAAAATCCTCGATCCATACTGCGGAGTCGGTTATGCCATCGTATGATTCGATATTGACGGGCTTGAACCCCTCGGGGAATTCATGATCCAATACTTCATCTGTGAAGCAGAGAGGGTGTGCGGCGCCTCTATATCGGGCCGCGTCGTGGCGTAGCTCTGATGGAGTCCGTCTGCGGTATTCGGCCTGGGCGTGGTTAGGTTTGTCACGTCCGAATAGGTAGCCGTCGTCGTGCCTCGAGGCACGTCCTCACGATCCGTAGATCGATCTTGTATGTCCTGCTCTACCGTCCAGGGTCTGTCGGAGGTCGTACGTGTGACCCCGAACTCTTCCGTCTCTATTTTTACGGGGCGGTGGGGCAGGCTGCTGTTTGGCCTGAGTTGCCGCTTTATCCCGACCGCGGGGTGGCCGATCGGCCGCCCTGTCTCGACCACGTGGTGGTCGTTCCGCATTACACGAGGGAGATGTGTGCTCCGGCGCCTCCTCATTGAATTGAGGTAGCAGTCTGCATTTCTGGTAGCTCTTGGCTGGGTGCTTGAGGTCGTATTCTTCGGCTGTCAAGACATCAGTCCATCTGTCAACGAGCAGATCTTGTTCAGCTTGAAGCTGCTGCTGTTTCTTTTTCAGGCTCCTTGCAGTGGCTATGAGCTGAAGCTTAAAGCGCTCATGCTCAAGAGGATCCTCAGGCACGACGAAGTCTTCGTTGCCGAGGCTTGCCTCCTCCTCGGAAGGTGGACGGTAACTATCGTCCTCCGAGTCATCTTCTATGGCCTGTTCATCAGGGTTATCTTGCCCGTTGTCGTGTTCCTCCTGTTCGGATGCAGCTCCGACAGGGTCTTCATTATTTTCAGCGTCGCCCAGAGCACTATTTTCTCTGGTGCCAGTGTTGCCATCCTTTGAGCGACGGGGCTTAGAACAGCGTTTGGGCCGCCGGCGCTTGGACTGCATCTCAGAGGGTTTATTCGCATCTGGGTCTTCGTTGTCGTCGCCAGATCCTTTAGGTGTATCAACCATGTACACATCGTACGAAGAGGTGGCCATCCAACGTCCAGTGAATGGCGGGAACTTTGCTCCTTCTAGGCATCGTCGTCCATACCATCGATGTCTTCGGAGCCATAGTCAAGCACGTCGGTTAAGTCATCAACAGTGGCTATGAAGTGGGTGGTGGGTGGGAAGGAAAGTTCCTCGTCATCCGCCTCTAGCTCAAACCGAACATAGTTTGGCTGTGAGTCTTCCTCCAAGGACAAGTTCTTTAAAGAGTTTAGCACGTCACCAAAAGGTGAGTGCTGGAAGATGTCTGCGGTGCTAAATTCAAAAATCGATAACCGATCCAGCTCTGTGTCCGCAGGCGTACCTGGTCTGGAACGTATAGCCGGAGACGAGTTCGGAGTTCCATTGACGCAAACATTGCAGGATGTGGAGCCTGTGTGCGGCTCCAACGCCGCAAACTTTGTGGCCTCGGAGGGCACGATCTGCTTCGGTTCTGAGGCCATTGCAGCGACAGGAACCATCTCCTGGATGTGATCCGATGACAGCTTTAAGTCATGTTCATCAGAGAGAGGGGGGCGATTGCCACGCTCTTGAATCCATTGAAGATCAAGTCTCCACGGATGTCTGCGACGTAGTTCAAGCTTCCTAATCTGACCTTGTTGGGGATATTACCACTGGGCGTAAACCGGCCAGGAGAGGCCGGGTTAACCCCATAAGTAGTTCATCTGTATCTGAAGTCCATGAAGACGGACGGTGACGCTTTATGAAGGCCCAGGGCCCAAAGCCGGTTTAAGGCTTGTAGACATAAACCGGCGTTGATATGTAAACTTGTGTTGTAAGATAGAAGTAGCAGAGACCGAGCCGTACACGATTATGAGCCGCCCTCGGGATTCTGTAAACCGACGGGCGTCAACCCATGTATATAAGGGGACGTCCCGGCGGCGGTTCAGGGACAACAGACAATAACTCGAGACTCAGCCAAAGCGTATTCTCTCCATCACAACTAGACATAGGCTTTTACCTTCATCATAAGGGGCCGAACTGGTATAAAACTCTCTTGCGTCCCTTGTCCGCTTTAACCCTTTAAGTTAACCCGTAGCGATAGCTCCACGACTAAGTCCTTTCTCTAAGACATCTGTCATGACGAAACCACGACAGTTGGCGCCCATCGTGGAGCTATCGCACGATGGTTTCAAGTTCTTGGAGGGCAACTTCGAAGGACTCAAGGGTTACGCTGTGGGCCGGATGACCAAGAGTCGTCGCAGCAAGCTCTACATCGATGATGCAGGCTGGGGCCCCGAGGCCGGCTCAATCGAGTACGGGTATCGGGTCCCCTTTGGTGGCATACACGTTTTCATTAGCAAGATCGGCGAACCGGGCCCTGAGCCGGACATCTACACCGACCTCGTCAAAACGGCTAAGCGTGCGAGATCTGCCCGGGTTAAGCCTGTCATGAAGCGTGCCTTCGTGGGAGTTATCCATGGAGGGGAATCTGAGGATAGATCGGAATCTGGTGGTGAGACCGTCGTTTATTCCGGCGACGAGTCATCGACTGGAGAAACCGAGTCGTTATATCAATTCCAAGATGGCCGGATTGGGTGTTGTTCCAATGGCGACAGTATTCCGGACCCCTTTGATCTGCCAAACCGGGTTGCGATCTTCATGGCCGGCACGCAGCCGGCGCTCTACTCTTCAACCGCAGTGGCGATGATTTCCGCATCGGCAGCGGTGGCAGCGGCCGGGGCAGGAGGCCCTGTGTTACCGCCAGCTCAGGTTCTGTCTGATTTGTTCGACGTGTTGCCAACGCTGATGGCGGAGGTTAACCCGGCGGATCAGGATGCACACAATGCGGAAATTGCGAAAGTGAAAGATCAGATCACCCAGGCCAAAGCCGACTTAGCAGCTGAGGATACCAGGATAGCCACTGAGCGGGCCGCTTTGGATGCACAAGCTTATCGGATTATGCTGGATCAGAGTGCGTCGAACGAATTCCTGAAGAGGAGGCACCGATCTCGCCTACCGCCGGTTTATGACGCTAGAAATCTCTTTAACACCCCAGGAGTAGGGACCAGTAATCCGCCGGTTGTAAACCGGGCGGAGGCACCTGGAGCAGGGGCGCCGGTTCAGTCACGTTTGGCGGATCCACCTCGTCAGAACAACATTGTAACACCGCATGTCCCCACGCCGCCGGGTCATTACTCTAACCCGATGGACAACATTGTCGCTGCCGCTTCATGACTGGCGGCCATCCCGATCGGAGGCGATTCTCCAGCGGCGGTCGAGACGCTTCGGGTTAAGGAGCTTCTTCAGACAGCTTTGGTTCAGCAGGAGGCTTATTCATATAGTCGTGATCGGATTCATTCCACTCCCTGTCCAAGCCGGAGTTACAGCAGGCGTATGGTTGAACCGGCAGTGTCAAGCAATGCGCGGAACCATGATCCGCCCCGTGGCAATAACCCGGCGGGCGGTGCTGGTGATGCTCAGGAGGTGGTGGACCGGGCTCGGGCACGCAGAGAGGCCGAGTTAGCGGCGCAGCATGAAGCCCGTCAGCTTACTCCAGTTCGTCCAACCACATCGGTGGAACCAGGAGTTACCTCTAGTTCTTTGGGAGTGCCATGTCTTGTCCCAGTGTTGCGCAATGTGCGCCTGCCGAAGGATTTTAAGGGCCCGTGCAAGGTGCCGAATTACACCGCCGATTTATCCCCTGAAACATGGGTCGAAAGCTATGAGATGGCCATG
This sequence comes from Triticum aestivum, assembly GCF_018294505.1. Taxonomy (NCBI): domain Eukaryota; kingdom Viridiplantae; phylum Streptophyta; class Magnoliopsida; order Poales; family Poaceae; genus Triticum; species Triticum aestivum. The sequence continues at coordinate 92,093,225 of NC_057814.1, read as the reverse complement.
GAGATGCTGGATGTGGATGATGGGGCATGTGCGAAATACTTCACCATGATGCTAGAAGAGACAACCCGCACTTGGTTAAAGAGCTTACCGGCTAATTCTATCAGGTCATGGGCCGAGTTGAGAGCCCGGTTTATTCAGAATTTCAAGGATACATGCAAGCAGCCCATGTCAATTGTGGACTTAGCTGCCTGTGTCCAGGAGGAAGGAGAGTCAACAACCCATTGGGTGCGCCGGGTTTCGAAGATTTTGCATTCGTCGGACCGCATCAACGCTGACAGTGCAGTTTTAACATTGGAAGGCAATTGCCACTTTGTACCCCTGAAGTTGAAGTTGGGACGGCTCAAACGTCATTATAATGACATGGGAACCCTCATGGCTGCACTGGTGAAGTATGCCGACTCTGATAGTACCAAGGATCCCGAGTCTGACGATGATAAGACAGGGAAGGGAAAGAAGAGCGGCAACGCCTAGGTGCAGCACCACAGCCCGGCGGGTCATGGAAACGGCGGCAAGCGTAAGGCGGACCACGGTTTAGACTTTGTGGCTAACACTAATACACATGACAAGGGCCAGCGGCGTCAGGGTAAACCGCCCCTACGTGGTGGAAGGCCAAGTCCTAATCCGGACCGTTTGTCTTATTTGTTGAACCAGCCCTGTCCAAAGCATGGGACGAAGGAGGACCCGTCCACGCACCTCTGGAAAGATTGTTACATCATGCAAGAGTTCAAAAATTCTGATTCTTTCCGGTATGATCATGGACCAGGAGGTGGTTCGGGCCCCGGCGCTCATGGGTCGGGTTATGGCGGAGGAAATTCCGGTTCAGGCTTCCACGGTAATCAGGGTGGACATAACAATCAAAGTAATCAGGGTAACCAAGGTGGCTATAATCATCAGGGCAATCAGCAGCAGCAGCAGTCGGGTTAGCAGAGCAACCCGAAGCAGTTGAATAGCGGACAGTATCATGTCTTCACCACTAGCTTGGACAAGCGCGATCAGAAGCTTCGTAAAAGGGCAGTGAATGCCCTTGAACCGGCTATGCCCCGTTATTTGCGTTGGTCCGAGCAGCCGATTGTGTGGAGTAGAGAAGATCATCCACCCCGGGTTGACAATCCGGGTCATCTGGCTCTGGTGGTGGCACCTCAGGTGGGAGGTTATAAGTTCACTAAGGTACTCATGGATGGAGGGAGTAGTATCAATATCCTTTATTATGAAACATTCCGTCAAATGGGGTTAACAGATAAAAATCTTAAACCGTCCAATACGGTGTTCCATGGTGTGGTGCCTGGTAAGTCGGCGTATCCTGTTGGTAAGATAGCTCTGGAGATGGCTTTTGGAGATGAGCATGACTCGAGATCAGAAACCTTAACCTTTGGAGTGGTGAAAATCAGCAGCCCGTATCATGCCCTATTTGGACGGCCAACTTATGCTAAGTTTATGGCACGGTCTTGTTATGTCTATCTGCAGGTCAAGATGCCGGGTCACAAGGGAACTATAACCGTGGATGGGAGCCGCAAGATTGCTCTGGAATGTGAAGAAGGTGATGCGGCTTATGCTGAGTCGGTTTGTGCAACAGAAGAGTTGAAGTTTTACAAGGACAATGTTGATCCCGCAAATATGACTTCGTTGAAGAAACTAACTACAGAGCATGATCCGGCCCTGAAGTTTAAATCGGCTGATGAGACTAAGCTTGTTGACTTCGTGCCTAGCGATTCGTCCAAGCAGTTTAGCATTAGCGCTAACTTGGATCCGAAATAGGAAAGCGCACTCATCGATTTCATCCGTGAGAATCGGGACATCTTTGCATGGAAGCCTTCTGACATGCCAGGTGTACCGAGAGAACTCGCTGAGCACACTCTCAATATTGATCCCAAGTATAAACCGGTCAAGAAGTTTCTCCGCCGGTTTAAAGAAGAAAGGCGCAAAGCTAATGGAGAAGAAGTAGCCAGGCTCTTGGCGGCTGGATTTATCGTTGAAGTATTGTATCCTGAGTGGTTGGCTAATCCGGTGCGGGTCCTCAAGAAGAATGGCACTTGGCGTATGTGTGTGGATTACATAGACCTCAACAAAGCTTGTCCAGCAGATCCTTTTGCCCTTCCCCGTATTGATCAAATTATTGATGCTACGGCGGGGTGCGAGCGTTTAAGCTTTTTGGATGCATATTCTGGTTATCATCAGGTCAAAATGGCAGTTAAGGACCAGGAGAAGACAGCCTTCATAACTCCGTTTGGAGCCTTCTGCTATGTGTCCATGCCCTTTGGGCTCAAGAGTGCCCAGGCGACTTATCAACGGTGTGTGTAGAATTGTCTGCATAAATAGATCGGCCGCATTGTTCACGCCTATGTGGATGATATTGTGGTAAAATCAAGGAAGAAGGAGACATTGATTGATGACTTGAAGGAAACCTTTGATAACCTGGGGGTTTATAAAATGATGCTTAATCCGGCCAAGTGTGTCTTTGGGGTACCTGCAGGCAAGCTCTTGGGCTTTTTGGTGTCTAACAGGGGCATTGAAGCTAATCTGGAAAGGATCAAAGCCATCACCTCCTTGGCTAAACCGAAGTGTATCAATGATGTTCAATGCCTGGCAGGCCGGATTGCCGCGTTGAGCCGGTTTGTCAGTCGCCTTGGCGAGAAGGCCATCCCTTTATATCAGATGCTGAAGAAAGCGGATAACTTAGTCTGGAGTGACACCGCTAATGAAGCATTTGAGGACTTAAAGCGGCAGCTGGCTAATCCGCCGATTCTCGCTGCTCCAGTGGACAAAGAACCATTGTTGCTATATGTGGCAGCTAATGCTCGGGCTGTTAGTGTGGCTATCGTGGTGGAGCGCAAGGAGGCAGGAAAAAAATATCCGGTTCAGCGGCCGGTTTACTATATTAGTGAGGTACTTGTTGAGTCCAAGCAGAGGTACCCGCATTGGCAAAAATTGGTGTATGGGGTTTTCATGGCAAGCCGGAAGCTTAAGCAGTATTTCCAAGGTCATCCCATCACGATGCTCAGCTCCGCTCCTTTGGGGGATATAATCCAGAACGGGGAAGCAACTGTCGGATTGCTAAGTGGGCTATCGAGCTCGGGCCTGACGGGTTGAAATACATACCCCGAACGGCGATCAAATCTCAGGCACTTGTGGATTTCATCAATGATTGGACAGAATTACAAGCGCCAGAGGAGAAGCCGGATCACACTTATTGGACTATTCATTTTGATGGGTCCAGGCAATTGGAGGGCTCGGGGGCCGGAGTCGTATTATCTTCCCCACGAGGTGATAAGTTTTGTTAAGTTCTCCGTTTAATGTTCCCTTGCACTAACAATGCAGCTGAATATGAGGCTTTACTCCATGGTCTTCGGATGGCTAAGGAGATTTACCTAAGCCGAGTTATGTGCTTCGGTGCCTCGGATCTAGTGGCTCAACAAGTGTCCGGCACTTGGGATTCCAAGGACCCACTAATGGCAGCATATCGTCGTGAGGTGGATATTGTTGCATGTCACTTTAAAGGTTATCAGGTGGATCATGTGGACCGGCGGAAGAATGAAGCGGCGGATGCTTTAAGCCGCCTGGGTTCCCAACGTAAACCGGTTCCACCTAATGTCTTCCTAGATGTTTTGCATAATCTGTCCGTCAAGCTCCCTGGTGAAGAGGATTTGGCTGTTCCTGATCCGGAGGCTCAGTTGGTGGCGGCTCTTCATGTTATCCCGGATTGGACGGTTCCATATCCGGCGTATATAAACCGGGGCGAGTTACCAGAGGATGAAACTTTGGCCAGGCAGATAACCTGGCGGTCCAAGTCCATGACTATTATCAATGGAGAGTTACATCATCGCAGTGTGACAGGGGCGTTTCAATGCTGTGTGTCTCCTGAGGAAGGCCATGAAATTTTGCGTGAGATCCACGAAGGAGATTGTGGTCACCACGCCGTTTCAAAATCTTTGGTGGCCAATGCGTTTCGTCACGGTTTCTATTGGTTGACAGCTCATACTGATGCCGAGGACTTGGTCAAAAGATGTGATGGCTGTCAGAAATTTTCAAGCCGCGCTCATGTACCAACTCAAGAATTTAGGATGATTCCAATCACCTGGCTGTTTGCAACTTGGGGGCTGGATATGGTTGGGCCTTTCGAGAGGTCCAAAGACAAGAAGACCCACCTTTTGGTGGCGGTTGATAAGTTTCCGAAGTGGGTGGAGGCAGAGCCAGTTAGTAAGTGTGACGCAGCCACGGCGGTTCAATTCCTCAAAAAGGTGATCTTCCAGTTTGGCTTTCCACACAGCATTATAACAGACAATGGTACCAATCTGTCAAAGGGTGCCATGAAGGATTTCTGTCAACATGAGCACATCCGGCTTGACGTGTCATCAGTGGCTCACCCCCAGTCCAATGGTCAAGTGGAGAGGGCCAATCAAGAGATCTTGAGAGGTATCAAACCCCGGTTATGGTTCCTTTGCATCGGACGCCGAGTTGTTGGGTTGAGGAGTTACCTTCTGTGTTGTGGAGTATCAATACCACACCCAACAGGTCGATAGGGTACACACCATTCTTCATGGTATATGGAGCGGAAGCAGTTCTTCCTAGTGACATCTGTCATGACTCGCCTCGTGTAGCGGCATATGTTGAAGCTGACAATGAGAAGGCACGGCAGGAAGCTCTTGACCTGTTAGATGAGGAACGTGACATGGCGGAAGCCTGTTCGGCAATTTATCAGCAAGATCTGCATCGCTATCATAGCCGCAGGATTAGAACCAGAACCTTTCAAGAAGGTGATTTGGTGCTTCGGCTCATCCAGGATCAGACGGATATGCACAAGCTATCCCCCCTTGGGAAGGACCCTTTGTGGTCAGCAAGAATCTACACCGCGGGTCGTGCTACCTAATCGATGTTCGAGAACGCAAAGACTCACGTAAATCGGAGGAGGAGACCAACCAGCCGTGGAATATTGCTCATCTTCGGCCTTACTATACTTGAGCTATAGGCTCTACTTATGTACATATTATGACATTGTATATATTATGATCAATATAATAAACCGGAACCTCAGCTAAAGCGGGGTATCTGTTGTTTTTCTTACATCATGTGTGGTTACATGGAGCTTACAAAGCGGCGTCCGGTTTACCCCTTGATTTAGCTTCTCAAAGCTTCATATTAGATCACTTGGGGGCTTGGTCGTATCCGAACCATAGCTACTCCTCTTGATCAGCGCAATGCCATAGCATCACTTGGGGGTTTGGTCGTATCCGAACCATAGCTACACCTCTTGATCGGCGCAATGCCACAGCATCACTTGGGGGCCTGGTCGTATCCGAACCATAGCTACACCTCTTGATCGGCGCAATGCCACACCATCACTTGGGGGCTTGGTCGTACCCGAACCATAGCTACACCTCTTGATCGGCGTAATGCAACAGCATCACTTGGGGGCTTGCTCGTATCCGAACCACAGTCACACCTCTTGATCGGCTCAAAGCCACATCAATCCGGGGCCAAAGAGAGTGTTGTAAAACAACAGCTCCAACATAGGCACCCACTGAGCAAAGCTCACAATGTTGTTTGCAGATTTTTTGATGTCGAATTTAGGGCCTGGCAGCCCGTGAAAAGCGTCGACTACAATGGTTTTATTTGCCTTTTGCTAAGTTTCTCTTTCTTTTGATAAGATTCGTGATGTTTTCAAACCGGTGTTTATCAACCCGGTTAGGCTGTCAACTACAAGTTGTCAGTACATGATCAAGTTATAATCCGGAGACTATCAGCCTGGTCTGGTTTTGACTCAAAGTGACCAGTATGGAATAAACCGGTGTTTATCACAACCCGGAGCAGTTTTATTGTAAACCGGCATCATATAACAGGAGTTGCTTTTGCTCCGGATTAGGGTTATTACCCTCATTACAAAGTTGGTCAGCCAACACTATGCCTAAAGATCACAGGTATCATATATTTAAATATTTGGTTATCTTTTACAACCTTGGTTATAAACCCTGGTCATGTATGTATTTGGGTATCATGACCCACCCGGTGGTAAACCGCCAGGGCGTTTTAAGCTTCTTATCTGCATGAATAATTTGAATAAATAGTTATGGATTATAAACATTGTATCTTAAGCATGGCGGATTAACACGCATCAGTCGCAGATAAATATGCACGAAGGCATAACAGACCAAGTCTTTTAACTAGCCTATTACAAGGCGTTTTAGTGCCCAAAGGGATAATTGTTTCTCAATAAGCATTGCAGCAAGTGGAAGACTAAACCGGCCCCCGGATTATGATTGCTTATCAGCTTGACCTGACGGTTGCGGATCATCTTGCGCCGGTTCATCTTCTTCGTCTCTACCCAGCGGCTGGAAGTCAACAGTTGTCCAGTCGATCCCAGTTAAAGCTTGGAACACAGCTTCGTCGCTTATAAGGGTTGACGGTTCAATATCAGGGGCATAAGTGTGCTTACGGATTGGAGGGATCAGATTTTGCGCTTCTGGAATTGGTGCCGCAACCCATCTGTCCTTATCATCATAACTTGCCTGATAGTATGAGAGATCAACTTCTTCAGCCAATTGACAATCCAGTGGACGTACTTCCCGGTTTATGGCTTGGAGATCGTCCGGGCCAAATTCGGATCCGTCTTCTTTTAAGCTTGGGAAGCCTTTAGCCACGTCCACCGGATCAAGATCAGGCACCCACGCCTTTGCCCGGGTTAGAGCGGTCAGAGCTCCGGCCCTTGCTGCAGCTTTCTTTAGTTCTTCAACCCGGGCAGGCAGCATGGATAGCCTTTCTAAGGTGTCCTTGATCAATGTTGGAGGAGGTTTATTGTGTGAAGCGGTGCAGATAATCCGCTGTGCGCCGGTATACAGTTGCCCTATCAGAGTATAGGGCGCTTTCAATTTCTTCTGTACGTCAGAGCCCAGATGGCTAATGCGAGTTCCTGCACCATTGTACACATCAGTAAGCCGACAACACATGGGAAAGATATGTTGAAAGTATTACGGAAAAGATGTTTACCAAACACAGCAGCAGTCATGGCATGAATCTGCCGCTTTACGCCGGTCAGTTCATCAACCATCGGTTTAAGAGCGGCTTCTGCATTTTCAGCCCTTTTTATCAAAGCGGATTTTTCAGTCTCCCAATCCACCCGCTCCTTGGTGAAGCTCTCCTTTAGTTTTTCCGTAGTGGCTAAGGCGCTCCTCAGCTCATCTTTTGCCTTGGAAGTTTCGGCCTGTTGGGACTTTAGGTTCTCTTGCAGATCAGCGGTTTGGCTTTCCTTCTTGCTCAGTTCAGCCTACAAAGAGACAGATATATAATGAGTTGACAGTACATATTTGAAGTACCAAGCACATAACAAGTTATGCCCTTAGTACGTGGGGGCTAATGCATATTTGCTCTTTATCAGAAATTTTTACAAGTCCCAAGCACAATACAAGTATTAAGCTTGGCACTTGGGGGCTAATGTGTATTTGCTCATAAAATGCTGCTATGGGAATTCTTCTACAAAGTCCCGGTTCATCTTTATAAAGTTAAACCGGCCCTTGGGGGCTACATTAGTGATGTTAAGGTGCATTGTTGCAAACATGAAATTGTTACTAAGTCCCGGTTTAGATTGATATCATAAACCGTTACTTGGGGGCTACTAGGAGTTGATAAACTGCAATTGGACAAAAGAGAAAAATAGTAGTTACCTCATATCGCTCCTTCATCAAGTTTACCAAACTAGCTTCATAGTCACGGCTGGTATACAGACGGTTCAAGAAGCCAGAGTGAATGTCTTGAGCATTGAGATGGGTGTAGCTTGATAAATCGGCATTCCATTTGCCTATGCCGATAGCAGAGAGCTCATCCTTGGCAGTATGTTTTGACAAAGCCATAGGATTGCCAGGAGTGGTGTGGCCAGTACCAGTAATCATAATGTCATCATCTTGGTCATCAGCAGCCTTCACTCGAGTTGGCGGTTTGTCAGTATCTTTAACTAGACTGGCCGGTTTATCATCAGTTCTGACAGGACTGGTTGGCCAGTCTGCATGGCTTGTAGCATCAACTTGCACTTGTTCGGCAAGGAAGTCATGGTCCTGAGGCGGCAGATCATTAAGCATGGCGTCAGCGTCGGTTTCTTCCGAATCTGGAGTTGTTTCCCGTTCAGCTGCTACATTATCATCAGCCAGTTTGCTTAACCGATCCTTCTTGCTGGGTCTTGGCTTGGCGCTGAGAAAAGATAGACATAAGGATCAGTACAGTATGTAAAGATAACACATCAAGAATAAAGACACGTGGATACCTCACCCAGGAACTGTTTTGAGGGGTGGAAGTTGTGTGGCCGATGACTCGCCAGAGGATGAGTGAGAAATACCCTGATAATTTGAATCAGGCGGATTAAGAGGCTGGCGGAAACAACCTGCTTTTGGGCATGAAGTATCAATGGGATAAGAGACCTCTGATTGGCGTTTCCGAACCGGACTGTTCGGTAAACCAGCGGAGGTAACTACCTGGCCGCTGTAACGGGTTCTACGGCGAGCCTCGTGCTGCTGCGTCTTCAAAATAAAGTTTGGGTCCAAGTAAGCAAGAGGGTGAGAAAATTTTACTTTCCGGTTTGCTTGACGGATTTTTGATGTTGGCGGAGGATCTGAATCGGAGGAAAGAATGGTTACCTCTACGTCCTCAGCATGACTGCCTTCAGCGTCGTCCTGATAATAATCATTGTCAATGAGATGTACGAAAAATGAACCAAGAGAGTCAAGTTCTACCTCTGGTTCCGGATTACCCACATCGTCATCAGCTGGTAGATCGGAGGATGCAGTGGTCCTTTTCTTGGCAGGTTTTTTAACAACCTTGGTTTTGGACGAACTGGCTTGACCGGTTTATCTTGCGGCTTGCCGGTTTGTCTTGTGATGGTTTCTTGTTCCAGAACGGATCATCACCCTGTCAGAAATAATCACACTTTCAGAGAATATTTGGACAAAAGCAACTTCAGATAAAAAGATTATATGATTCTTACAGCTGGTGTTTGTTGAAGGTGCAGAAAGGGAGTAGTCCGGTTTGGGCACAGACAGCCTCCGGTTCGTTCAGTATTTTTTTACAGCCTCAGTGACTTCTGCATCTGTAAGCTGAATGTCAATGTGCCGCTGAGCATCCTTCAAACTCCCCGTATACTCACACATCAAACCGGAGCGCCGGCTTAAGGGCAGAATACTCCAGCTTATCCAACAACGAGCAAGATCAACTCCTGTCAAACCGTTTGCCATGAAGGCTCTAAGCTTTGATAATTGAGGAGCATAGTTGGCCCTTTCTCTTGCAGTCAACCTCTGAGGAAAAGGATGTGTGTTGCTCAGGCGTTCAGGGCGGTAACCCGGCAGGGGGTTTTCATCAGGTGGAGATGTATCCATGCAATAAAACCAAGTCTGGTTCCACTCTTTGGGGTGACTGTGGAGTTTGGGATGAGGGAAGGTGACTTCTTCCTTTTCTGAACCGCCATTCCGCCCAGTTCCGTATTGGGTCCATCCGAGAACTCTGTGCGACGGTTTAAGTGAAAGAAATCCCTAAACAGTTCGACTGTAGGTTCCTCTTGCAGATAAACCTCACAGAAGACTTGGAAGTGGCAGATGTTGGTCACAGAATTGGGACCGATGTCTTGAGGGCGCAGCTGAAAACTGGCTAGTACATCTCGGAAATTTTTTGAACCGGGAGGGCTAAAACCTCGTCCGAGATGATCAGCAAACACGACTACCTCTCCATCCTTGGGTGTAGGAGGATTTTCCGGGCCAGGGACCCTCCAGTGGATGACATCTTTCTTGGCTAAAGCGCCCGTTTTAACAAGATTGTTTAACTGTTCTTCGGTTACTCGAGAAGGAGCCCAATTGCATTCATAGACTTGCTTGGCCATGGCAATGAAGATCTGAAACATGATTATTGCCGGTTTAAGATTTATAGTGGACAACTATACAGCGGTATAAGGATATAAGCATAATGATAAACCAGAATTGGTTATTCGTAAACCGGAGTATGACAATGGAAACAGTACAATGATGAATGCATTGGCGGTTCAACAGGGGACTAATGGTATCTACTGGGTCATCATTTTGTATATAAAGTTAAATCACCCAATCTGGTACTCGTTGTGTATAAGTGAAGGAAGAAACAAGTTTCACATCTGGCCATGGTAATTTCATATCTACCGCGCATTGGAAAAACAAAATATATTCTGACCTAATTTCCAGCGTACTAAAAGTTCACCAAGATGAGATGAGTTGGATATCAAACAGGTGCTAAACCTACTACCGCACGAGATCTATGTGGTTTTTGGATCTAATCCATGGATATAAATAAGGATAAAGAAGGGTGGCGACGAACACTGATGAACAGCAGCGGCGGCGCGCGGAGGAGCTTTGGTACGTTCAGGTCGATGCAGCGGCCAAGGTTGGTGCAGCAGCCGAAGGTTGACAGCGGCAGCCGAGGTCGAAGGTTCGGGCGTCGCGAGGATGACGATGATGCGAAGAGGCACGAGGGGGTGAATGGAAAGACCCCCTGGCCCTATTTATAAGGTCAGAAAGATAAACGGCAAGCGCAAAATCGAGGAGCCAAATTTTTGGATATGAGGCGGAGCTGTCGCCTCGATTGTCGGAGGCTCATTAATGAAGATGGATTATACACAGTTTTAAAAGAAATAGGTGACGTCACGTCGGTTTATCATGGTCCTAGAAGATGATGTCACGGCGGTTTACAAGATTATGTGAAGATGTTGAAGAAGAAGTTTTCTTAAGTATTGAGGATTGACACGAACCAGTTCAAATCAATCTGGGGACTAATGTTGGGAATATTACCACTGGGCGTAAACCGGCCAGGAGAGGCCAGGTTAACCCCATAAGTAGTTCATCTTTATCTGAAGTCCATGAAGACGGACGGTGACTCTTTATGAAGGCCCAGGGCCCAAAGCCACTTTAAGGCCTATAGACATAAACTGACGTTGATATATAAACTTGTGTTGTAAGATAGAAGTAGCAGAGACCGAGCCGGACATGATTATGAGCCGGCCTCGGGATTCTGTAAACCGACGGGCGTCAACCCATGTATATAAGGGGACGACCCGGCGGCGGTTCAGGGACAACAGACAACAACTCGAGACTCAGGCAAAGCGTATTCGCTCCCTGGTCATCGAAACCCCATCAATTCCATCACAACTAGACGTAGGCTTTTACCTTCATCGTAAGGGGCCGAACTAGTATAAAACTCTCTTGCGTCCCTTGTCCGCTTTAACCCCTTTAAGCTAACCCGTAGCGATGGCTCCACGACTAAGTCCTTTCTCTAGGACATCTGCCGTGACAAAACCACGACAGTTGGCGCCCACCGTGGGGCTATCGCACGATGGTTTCAAGTTCTTGGAGGGCAACTTCGAAGGACTCAAGGGTTACGCTGTGGGCCGGATGACCAAGAGTCGTCGCGGCAAGCTCTACATCGACGATGCAGGCTGGGGCCCCGAGGCCGGCTCAATCGAGTACGGGTACCGGGTCCCCTTTGGTGGCATACACGTTTTCATTGGCAAGATCGGCGAACCGGGCCCTGAGCCGGACATCTGCACCGACCTCGTCGAAACGGCTCAGCGTGCGAGATCTGCCCGGGTCAAGCCTGTCATGAAGCGTGCCTTCGTGGGAGTTATCCATGGAGGGGAATCTGAGGATAGATCGGAATCTGGTGGTGAGACCGTCGTTTATTCCGGCGACGAGTCATCGACCGGAGAGACCGAGTCGTTATATCAGTTACAAGATGGCCGGATTGGGGGCTGTTCCGATGGCGACAGTATTCCGGACCCCTTTGATCTGCCAAACCGGGTTGCGATCTTCATGGCCGGCACGCAACCGGCGCTCCACTCTTCGACCGCAGCGGCGATGATTTCCGGATCGGCAGCGGCGGCAGCGGCCGGGGCAGGAGGCCCTGTGCGACCGCCAGCTCAGGTTCTATCTGATTTGTTTGACGCGTTGGCAACGCTGATGGCGGAGGTTAACCCGGCGGATCAGGATGCACACAATGCGGAAATCGCGAAAGTGAAAGATCAGATCACCCAGGCCAAAGCCGACTTAGCAGCTGAGGATACCAGGATAGCCGCGGAGCGGGCCGCTTTGGATGCACAAGCTTACCGGATTATGCTGGATCAGAGTGCGTCGAACGAAGTCCTGAAGAGGAGGCACCGATCTCGCCTGCCGCCGGTTTATGACGCTAGAAATCTCTTTAACACCCCAGGAGCAGGGACCAGTAATCCGCCGGTGGTAAACCGGGCGGAGGCACCTGGAGCAGGGGCGCCGGTTCAGCCACGTTTGGCGGATCCGCCTCGTCAGAACAACATTGTAACACCGCATGTCCCCACGCCGCCGGGTCATTACTCTAACCCGATGGACAACATTGTCGCTGCCGCTTCACGGCTGGCGGCCATCCCGATCGAAGGCGATTCTCCAGCGGCGGTCGAGACGCGTCGGGTTAAGGAGCTTCTTCAGACAGCCTTGGTTCAACAGGAGGCTTATTCATATAGTCGCGATCGGATTCATTCCACTCCCCGTCCAAGCCGGAGTTACAGCAGGCGTATGGATGAACCGGCAGTGTCAAGCAATGCGCGGAACCGTGATCCGCCCCGTGGCAATAACCCGGCGGGTGGTGCTGGTGATGCTCAGGAGGTGGTGGACCGGGCTCGGGCACGCAGAGAGGCCGAGTTAGCGGCGCAGCATGAAGCCCGTCAGCTTACTCCGGTTCGTCCAACCACATCGGTGGAACCAGGAGTTACCTCTAGTTCTTTGGGAGTGCCATGTCTTGTCCCAGCGTTGCGCAATGTGCGCCTGCCCAAGGATTTCAAGGGCCCGCGCAAGGTGCCGAATTACACCGCCGATTTATCCCCTGAAACATGGGTCGAAAGCTATGAGATGGCCATGGAGATGCTGGATGTGGATGATGCGGCATGTGCGAAATACTTCACCATGATGCTAGAAGGGACAGCCCGCACTTGGTTAAAGAGCTTACCGGCTAATTCTATCAGGTCATGGGCCGAGTTGAGAGCCCGGTTTATTCAGAATTTCAAGGATACATGCAAGCAGCCCATGTCAATTGTGGACTTAGCTGCCTGTGTCCAGGAGGAAGGAGAGTCAACAACCCATTGGGTGCGCCGGGTTTCGGAGATTTTGCATTCATCGGACCGCATCAACGCTGACACCGCAGTTTTAACATTGGAAGGCAATTGCCGGTTTGAACCCCTGAAGTTGAAGTTGGGACGGCTCAAACGTCATTGTAATGACATGGGAACCCTCATGGCTGCACTGGTGAAGTATGCCGACTCTGATAGTACCAAGGATCCCGAGTCTGACGATGATAAGACAGGGAAGGGAAAGAAGAGCGGCAACGCCAAGGGGCAGCACCACAACCCGGCGGGTCATGGAAACGGCGGCAAGCGTAAGGCGGACCATGGTTTAGACTTTGTGGCTAACACTAATACACATGACAAGGGCCAGCGGCGTAAGGGTAAACCGCCCCAGCGCGGTGGAAGGCCAAGTCCTAATCCGGACCGTTTGTCTTATCTGTTGAACCAGCCCTGTCCAAAGCATGGGACGAAGGAGGACCCGTCCACGCACCTCTGGAAAGATTGTTACATCATGCAAGAGTTCAAAAATTCTGATTCTTTCCGGTATGATCATGGACCAGGAGGCGGTTCGGGCCCCGGCTCTCATGGGCCGGGTTATGGCGGAGGAAATTCCGGTTCAGGCTTCCACGGTAATCAGGGTGGACATAACAATCAAAGTAATCAGGGTAACCAAGGTGGCTATAATCATCAGGGCAATCAGCAGCAGCAGCAGTCGGGTTACCAGAGCAACCCGAAGCAGTTGAATAGCGGACAGTATCATGTCTTCACCACTAGCTTGGACAAGCGCGATCAGAAGCTTCATAAAAGGGCGGTGAATGCCGTTGAACCGGCGATGCCCCGTTATTTGCGCTGGTCCGAGCAGCCGATTGTGTGGAGTAGAGAAGATCATCCACCCCGGGTTGACAATCCGGGTCATCTGGCTCTGGTGGTGGCACCTCAGGTGGGAGGTTATAAGTTCACTAAGGTACTCATGGATGGAGGGAGTAGTATCAATATCCTTTATTATGAAACTTTCCGTCGCATGGGGTTAACAGATAAAAATCTTAAACCGTCCAATACGGTGTTCCATGGTGTGGTGCCTGGTAAGTCGGCATATCCTGTTGGTAAGATAGCTCTGGAGGTGGCTTTTGGAGATGAGCATGACTCGAGATCAGAAACCTTGACCTTTGAAGTGGTGAAAATCAGAAGCCCGTATCATGCCCTATTTGGATGGCCAGCTTATGCTAAGTTTATGGCACGGCCTTGTTATGTCTATCTGCAGCTCAAGATGCCGGGTCACAAGGGAACTATAACCGTGCATGGGAGCCGCAAGATTGCTCTGGAGTGTGAAGAAGGTGATGCGGCTTATGCTGAGTCGGTTTGTGCAACAGAAGAGTTGAAGTTTTACAAGGACAATGTTGATCCGGCAGATATGACTTCGTTGAAGAAACCAACTACAGAGCATGATCCGGCCCTGAAGTTTAAATCGGCTGATGAGACTAAGCTTGTTGACTTCGTGCCTGGCGATTCGTCCAAGCAGTTTAGCATCAGCGCTAACTTGGATCCGAAATAGGAAAGCGCGCTCATCGATTTCATCCGTGAGAATCGGGACATCTTTGCATGGAAGCCTTCTGACATGCCAGGTGTACCGAGAGAACTCGCTGAGCACACTCTCAATGTTGATCCCAAGTATAAACCGGTCAAGCAGTTTCTCCGCCGGTTTAATGAAGAAAGGCGCAAAGCTATTGGAGAAGAAGTAGCCAGGCTCTTGGCGGCTGGATTTATCGTTGAAGTATTCCATCCTGAGTGGTTGGCTAATCCGGTGCGGGTCCTCAAGAAGAATGGCACTTGGCGTATGTGTGTGGATTACATAGACCTCAACAAAGCTTGTCCAGCAGATCCTTTTCCCCTTCCCCGTATTGATCAAATTATTGATGCTACGGCGGGGTGCGAGCGTTTAAGCTTTTTGGATGCATATTCTGGTTATCATCAGATCAAAATGGCAGTTAAGGACCAGGAGAAGACAGCCTTCATAACTCCGTTTGGAGCCTTCTGCTATGTGTCCATGCCCTTTGGGCTCAAGAGTGCCCAGGCGACTTATCAACGGTGTGTGTAGAATTGTCTGCATAAATAGATCGGCCGCAATGTTCACGCCTATGTGGATGATATTGTGGTAAAATCAAGGAAGAAGGAGACATTGATTGATGACTTGAAGGAAACCTTTGATAACCTGCGGGTTTATGAAATGATGCTTAATCCGGCCAAGTGTGTCTTTGGTGTACCTGCAGGCAAGCTCTTGGGCTTTTTGGTGTTTAACAGGGGCATTGAAGCTAATCTGGAAAAGATCAAAGCCATCACCTACTTGGCTAAACCGAAGTGTATCAATGATGTTCAAGGTCATCCCATCACGGTGGTCAGCTCCGCTCCTTTGGGGGATATAATCCAGAACAGGGAAGCAACTGGTCGGATTGCTAAGTGGGCTATCGAGCTAGGGCCTCACGGGTTGAAATACATACCCCGAACGGCGATCAAATCTCAGGCACTTGTGGATTTCTTCAATGATTGGACAGAATTACAAGCGCCAGAGGAGAAGCCGGTTCACACTTATTGGACTATTCATTTTGATGGGTCCAGGCAATTGGAGGGCTCGGATGCCGAAGTCGTATTAACTTCCCCACGAGGTGATAAGTTTTGGTATGTTCTCCATTTAATGTTCCCTTGCACTAACAATGCAGCTGAATATGAGGCTTTACTCCATGGTCTTCGGATGGCTAAGGAGATGAACCTAAGCCGAGTTATGTGCTTCGGTGACTCGGATCTAGTGGCTCAACAAGTGTCCGGCACTTGGGATTCCAAGGACCCACTAATGGCAGCATATCGTCGTGAGGTGGATATTGTTGCAGGTCACTTTAAAGGTTATCAGGTGGATCATGTGGACCGGCGGAAGAATGAAGCGGCGGATGCTTTGAGCCGCCTGGGTTCCCAACGTAAACCGGTTCCACCTAATGTCTTCCTGGATGTTTTGCATAATCCGTCCGTCAAGCTCCCTGGTGAAGAGGATTTGGCTGTTCCTGATCCGGAGGCTCAGTTGGTGGTGGCTCTTCATGTTATCCCGGATTGGACGGTTCCATATCTGGCGTATATAAACCGGGGCGAGTTACCAGAGGATGAAACTTTGGCCAGGCAGAAAACCCAGCG
The DNA here is from genome assembly GCF_018294505.1 of Triticum aestivum. Lineage (NCBI taxonomy): Eukaryota > Viridiplantae > Streptophyta > Magnoliopsida > Poales > Poaceae > Triticum > Triticum aestivum. The sequence goes on along the minus strand of NC_057814.1, from coordinate 92,076,967 downwards.
GTCCAAGTCCATGACTATTATCAATGGAGAGTTACATCATCGCAGTGTGACAGGGGTGTTTCAACTCTGTCTGTCTCCTGAGGAAGGCCGTGAAATTTTGCGTGAGATCCACGAAGGAGATTGTGGTCACCACGCCGGTTCAAAATCTTTGGTGGCCAATGCGTTTCGTCACGGTTTCTATTGGTTGACAGCTCATGCTGATGCCGAGGACTTGGTCAAAAGATGTGATGGCTGTCAGAAATTTTCAAGGCGCGCTCATGTACCAGCTCAAGAATTGAGGATGATTCCAATCACCTGGCCGTTTGCAACTTGGGTGCTGGATATGGTTGGACCTTTCAAGAGGTCCAAGGACAAGAAGACCCACCTTTTGGTGGCGGTTGATAAGTTTACAAAGTGGGTGGAGGCAGAGCCAGTTAGTAAGTGTGACGCAGCCACGGCGGTTCAATTCCTCAAAAAGGTGATCTTCCAGTTTGGCTTTCCACGCAGCATTATAACAGACAATGGTATCAATCTGTCAAAGGGTGCCATGAAGGAGTTCTGTCAACGTGAGCACATCCGGCTTGACGTGTCATCAGTGGCTCACCCCCAGTCCAATGGTCAAGCGGATAGGGCCAATCAAGAGATCTTGAGAGGTATCAAACCCCGGCTTATGGTTCCTTTGCAACGGACACCGGGTTGTTGGGTTGAGGAGTTACCTTCTGTGTTGTGGAGCATCAATACCACACCCAACAGGTCGACAGGGTACACACCATTCTTCATGGTTTATGGAGCGGAAGCAGTTCTTCCTAGTGACATCCGTCATGACTCGCCTCATGTAGCGGCATATGTTGAAGCTGACAACGAGAAGGCACGGCAGGAAGCTCTTGACCTGTTAGATGAGGAACGTGACATGGCGGCAGCCCGTTCAGCGATTTATCAGCAAGATCTGCGTCGCTATCATAGCCGCCGGGTTAGAACCAGAACCTTTCAAGAAGGTGATTTGGTGCTTCGGCTCATCCAGGATCAGACGGATATGCACAAGCTATCCCCCCCTTGGGAAGGACCCTTTGTGGTCAGCAAGAATCTACACAGCGGGTCGTGCTACCTAATCGATGTTCGAGAACGCAAAGACTCACGTAAATCGGAGGAGGAGACCAACCAACCGTGGAATATTGCTCATCTTCGGCCTTACTATACTTGAGCTATAGGCTCTGCTTATGTATATATTATGACATTGTATATATTATGATCAATATAATAAACCGGAACCTCAGCTAAAGCGGGGTATCTGTTGTTTTTCTTACATCATGTGTGGTTACATGGAGCTTACAAAGCGGCGCCCGGTTTACCCATTGATTTAGCTTCTCAAAGCTTCATATTAGATCACTTGGGGGCTTGGTCGTATCCGAACCATAGCTACACCTCTTGATCGGTGCAATGCCACATCATCACTTGGGGGCTTGGTCGTATCCGAACCATAGCTACACCTCTTGATCGGCGCAATGCCACAGCATCACTTGGGGGCTTGGTCGTACACGAACCATAGCTACACCTCTTGATCGGCGTAATGCCACAGCATCACTTGGGGGCTTGGTCGTATCCAAACCACAGTCACACCTCCTGATCGGCTCAAAGCCACATCAATCCGGGGCCAAAGAGAGTGTTGTAAAACAACAGCTCAAACATAGGCACCCACTGAGCACAGCTCACATTGTTGTTTGGAGATTTTTTGCTGTCGAATTTAGGGCCTGGCAGCCCGTGAAAAGCCTCGACTACAACGGTTTTATTTGCCTTTTGTTAAGTTTCTCTTTCTTTTGATAAGATTGGTGATGTTTTCAAACTAGTGTTTATCAACCCGGTTAGGCTGTCAACTACAAGTTGTCAGTACATGATCAAGTTACCATCCGGAGACTATCAGCCCGGTCTGGTTTTAACTCAAAGTCACCAGTATGGAATAAACATTGTAAACCGGCATCATATAACCGGAGTTGCTTTTACTCCGGATTAGGGTTATTACCCTCATTACAAAGTTGGTCTGCCAACACTATGCCTAAAGGTCACAGGTATCATATATTTAAATATTTGGTTATCTTTTACAACCTTGGTTATAAACCTTAGTCATGTATATATTTGGGTATCATGACCCACCCGGTGGTAAACCGCCAGGGCGTTTATGCTTCTTATCTGCAGGAACAATTTGAATAAATAGCTATGGATTATAAACATTGTATCTTAAGCATGGCGGATTAACACGCATCAGTCGCAGATAAATATGCACGAAGGCATAACAGACCAAGTGTTTTAACTAGCCTATTACAAGGCATTTTGGTGCCCAAAGGGATAATTGTTTCTCAATAAGCATTGCAGCAAGTGGAAGACTAAACCGGCCCCTGGATTATGATTGCTTATCAGCTTGACCTGACGGCTGCGGATCATCTTGCACCGGTTCATCTTCTTCGTCTCTACCCAGCGGCTGGATGTCAACAGTTGTCCAGTCGATCCCAGTTAAAGCTTGGAACACAGCTTCGTCGCTTATAAGGGTTGACGGTTCAATATCAGGGGCATAAGTGTGCTTACGGATTGGGGGGATCAGATTTTGCGCTTCTGGAATTGGTGCCGCAACCCGTCTGTTCTTATCATCATAACTTGCCTGATAGTATGAGAGATCAACTTCTTCAGCCAATTGACAAGCCAGTGGATGTAATTCCCGGTTTATGGCGCGGAGATCTTCCTGGCCAAATTCTGATCCGTCTTCTTTTAAACTTGGGAAGCCTTTAGCCACGTCCACCGGATCAAGATCAGGCACCCACACCTTTGCCCGGGTTAGAGCGGTCAGAGCTCCGGCCCTTGCCGCAGCTTTCTTTAGTTCTTCAACCCGGGCAGGCAGCATGGATAGCCTTTCTAAGGTGTCCTTGATCAATGTTGGAGGAGGTTTATTGTGTGAAGCGGTGCAGATAATCCGCTGTGCGCCGGTATATAGCTGCTCTATGAGAGTATAGGCCGCTTTCAATTTCTTCTGTACGTCAGAGCCAAGATGGCTAATGCGAGTTCCTGCACCATTGTACACATCAGTAAGCCGACAACACATGGGAAAGATATGTTGAAAGTATTATGGAAAAGATGTTTACCGAACACAGCGGCAGTCATGGCATGAATCTGGCGCTTTACGCCGGTCAGTTCATCAACCACCGGTTTAAGAGCGGCTTCTGCGTTTTCAGCCCTTTTTATCAAAGCGGATTTTTCAGTCTCCCAATCCGCCCGCTCCTTGGTGAAGCTCTCCTTTAGTTTTTCCATAGTAGCTAAGGCTCTCCTGAGCTCATCTTTTGCCTTGGAAGTTTCGGCCTGTTGGGACTTGAGGTTCTCTTGCAGATCAGTGGTTTGGCTTTCCTTCTTGCTCAGTTCAGCCTACAAAGAGACAGATATATAATGAGTTGACAGTACATATTTGAAGTACCAAGCACATAACAAGTTATGCCCTTAGTACTTGGGGGCTAATGCATATTTGCTCTTTATCAGAAATTTTTACAAGTCCCAAGAACAATACAAGTATTAAGCTTGGCACTTGGGGGCTAATGTGTATTTGCTCATAAAATGCTGCTATGGGAATTCTTCTACAAAGTCCCGGTTCATCTTTATAAAGTTAAACCGGCCCTTGGAGGCTACATCAGTGAAGTTCAGGTGCATTGTTGCAAACATGAAATTGTTACTAAGTCCCGGTTTATATTGATATCATAAACCGTTACTTGGGGGCTACTAGGAGTTGATAAACTGCAATTGGACAAAAGAGAAAAATAGTAGTTACCCCATATCGCTCCTTCATCAAGTTTACCAAACTAGCTTCATAGTCACGGCTGGTATACAGACGGTTCAAGAAGCCAGAGTGAATGTCTTGAGCATTGAGATGGGCGTAGCTTGATAAATCGGCATTCCATTTGCCTTTGCCGATAGCAGAGAGCTCATCCTTGGCAGTATGTTTTGACAAAGCGACAGGATTGCCATGAGTGGTGTGGCCAGTACCAGTAATCATAATGTCATCAGCTTGGTCATCAGCAGCCTTCACTCGAGTTGGCGGTTTGTCAGTATCTTTACCTGGACTGATCGGTTTCTCATCAGTTCGGACAAGGCTGGTTGGTCGGTTTGCATGGCTTGTAGCGTCAACTTGCACTTGTTCGGCAAGGAAGTCATGGTCTTGAGGCGGCGGATAATTAAGCATGGCGTCAGCGTCGGTTTCTTCCAGGTCTGGAGTTGTTTCTGGTTCAGCAGCTACATTATCATCAGCCGGTTTGCTTAACCGAGCCTTCTTGCTGGGTCTTGGCTTGGCGCTGAGAAAAGGTAGACATAAGGATCAGTAGAGTATGTAAAGATAACACATCAAGAATAAAGACACGTGCATAGCTCACCCAGGGACTGTTTTGAGGGGTGGAAGCTGTGTGGCCAATGACTCGCCAGAGGATGAGTGATAAATACCTTGATAATTTGAATCAGACGGATTAAGAGGCTGGCGGAAACAACCTGCTTTTGGGCATGAAGTATCAATGGGATAAGAGACCTCTGATTGGCGTTTCCTAATCGGACTGTTCGGTAAACCGGCGGAGGTAACTACCTGGCCGCTGTGCCGAGTAGTACGGCGAGCCTCGTGCTGCTGCGTCTTCAAAAGAAAGTTTGGGTCCAAGTAAGCAAGAGGGTGAGAAAATTTTACTTTCCGGTTTGCTTGTCGGATTTTTGATGTTGGTAGAGGATCTGAATCGGAGGAAAGAATGGTTACCTCTACGTCCTCAGTATGACTGCCTTCCGCGTCGTCCTGATAATAATCATTGTCAATGAGATGTATGAAAAATGAACCAAGAGAGTCTAGTTCTACCTTTGGTTCCGGATTACCCACATCGTCATCAGCTGGTGGATCGGAGGATGCAGTGGTCCTTCTCTTGGCAGCTTTTTTAACAACCTTGGTCTTTGGACGAACTGGCTTGACCGGTTTATCTTGCGGCTTCGCCGGTTTGTCTTGTGATGGTTTCTTGTTCCAGAACGGATCATCACCCTCTCAGAAATAATCACACTTTCAGAAAATATTTGGATAGAAGCAACTTCAGATAAAAAGATTATATGATTCTTACAGCTGGTGGTTTGTTGAAGGTGCAGAAAGGGAGTAGTCCGGTTTCGGCACAAACAGCCTCCGGTTCGTTCAGTATCTTTTTTACACCCTCAGTGACCTCTGCATCTGTAAGCTGAATGTCAATGTGCCGCTGAGCATCTTTCAAACTCCCTTTATACGGACACTTCAAACCGGAGCGCTGGCTTAAGGGCAGAATACTCCAGCTTATCCAACAACAAGCAAGATCATCTCCTGTCAAACCGTTTGCCATGAAGGCTCTAAGCTTTGATAATTGAGGAGCATAGTTGGCCATTTCTCTTGTAGTCAACCTCTGAGGAAAAGGATGTGTGTTGCTCACACGTTCAGGGCGGTAACCCGGCAGGGGGTTTTCATCAGGTGGAGATGTATCCATGCAATAAAACCAAGTCTGGTTCCACTCTTTGGGGTGACTGTGGAGTTTGGGATGAGGGGAGGTGACTTCTTTCCTTTTCTGAACCGCCATTCCGCCCAGTTCCGTATTGGGTCCATCCGAGAACTCTCTGCGACGGTTTAGGTGAAAGAAATCCCTAAACAGTTCGACTGTAGGTTCCTCTTGCAGATAAACCTCACAGAAGACTTGGAAGTGGCAGATGTTGGTCACAGAATTGGGACCGACGTCTTGAGGGCGCAGCTGAAAATTGGCCAGTACATCCCGGAAATGTTTTGAACCGGGAGGACTAAAACCTCGTCCGAGATGATCAGCAAACACGACTACCTCTGTGTCCTTGGGTGTAGGAGGACTTTCCGGGCCAGGGACCCTCCAGTGGATGACATCTTTCTTGGCTAAAGCGCTCGTTTTAACAAGATTGTTTAATTGTTCTTCGGTTACTCGAGAAGGAGCCCAATTACATTCATAGACTTGCTTGGCCATGGCAATGGAAATCTGAAACATGATTATTGCCGGTTGAAGATTGACCGTCGACAATTATACAGCGGTATAAGGATACAAGCATATTGATAAACCGGAATTGGTTATTCGTAAACCGTAGTCTGACAATGGAAACCATACAATGATGAATGCATTGGCGGTTCAACAGGGGACTAATGGTATCTACTGGGTCATCACTTTGTATATAAAGTTAAACCGCCAATCTGGTACTCCTTGTGTATAAGTGAATGAAGAAACAAGTTTCACATCTGGCCATGGTATTTTCAGATCTACCGCGCATTGGAAAAACAAAATATATTCTGACCTAATTTCCAGCGTACTAAAAGTTCACCAAGATGAGATGAGTTGGATATCAAACAGGTGCTAAAACTACTATCACGCGAGATCTATGTGGTTTTTGGATCTAATCCATGGATATAAATAAGGATAAAGAAGGGCGGCAACGAACACTGATGAACGACAGAAACCCTAAGTGCAGATCTATGGTAAGACAAAGGGGCGACTTGCTGAGGATGTTGAGCAGCGGCGGCGCGCGGAGGAGCTCTGGTACGTTCAGGTCGATGCAGCGGCCAAGGTTGGTGCATCAGTCGAAGGTTGACTGCGGCGGCCGAGGTCGAAGGTTCGGGCGTCGCGAGGATGACGATGACGCGAAGAGGCACAAGGGGGAGAATGGAAAGACCCCCTGGCCCTATTTATAATGGCGGAAAGATAAACGTCAGGCGCGAAAATCGAGGAGCCGAATTTTTGGATATGAGGCGGAGTTGTCGCCTCGATTGTTGGAGGCTCATTAATGAAGATGGATTATACATAGTTTTAAAAGAAATAGGTGATGTCACGTCGGTTTATCATGGTCCTAGAAGATGATGTCACGGCGGTTTACAAGATTATGTGAAGATGTTGAAGAAGAAGTTTTCTTAAGTATTGAGGATTGACACGAACCAATTCAAATCAATCTGGGGCCTAATGTTGGGAATATTACCACTGGGCGTAAACCGGCCAGGAGAGGCCGGGTTAACCCCATAAGTAGTTCATCTGTATCTGAAGTCCATGAAGACAGACGGTGACGCTTTATGAAGGCCTAGGGCCCAAAGCCGGTTTAAGGCCTGTAGACATAAACCGACGTTGATATGTAAACTTGTGTTGTAAGATAGAAGTAGCAGAGACCGAGGCGGACACGATTATGAGCCGGCCTCGGGATTCTGTAAACCGACAGGCGTCAACCCATGTATATAAGGGGACGACCCGGCGGCGGTTCAGGGACAACAGACAACAACTCGAGACTCAGGCAAAGCGTATTCGCTCCCTGGTCATCGAAACCCCATCAATTCCATCACAACTAGACGTAGGCTTTTACCTTCATCGTATGGGGCCGAACTATTATAAAACTCTCTTGCGTCCCTTGTCCGTTTTAACCCCTTTAAGTTAACCCATAGAGATGGCTCCATGACTAAGTCCTTTCTCTAGGACATCTGCCGTGACAAAACCACGACAGACCTGATGGCCCGGGGCGTAGCTATGGACCTGCTCCAGATGGCCAAGCGAGTTGGTCCGCAGTACGAAGTCGCTGAACACAAAAATCTGTCCGGGGAGGAAGGTTCCTCCCTGGACAGCGTCATTATCGACGATTGAAGGGGCCATCGAACCTTTTGTCGACGGCACAGTGGAACTCTCAATGAAAGCACCAATGTCGGTGTCAAAACCGGCGGATCTCGGGTAGGGGGTCCCAAACTGTGCGTCTAGGATCGATGGTAACAGGAGACGGGGGACACGATGTTTGGGCCCTCTCTATGGAAGTAATACCCTACTTCCTGCTTGATTGATCTTGATGAATATGAGTGTTACAAGAGTTTATCTACCACGAGATCGTAATGGCTAAACCCTAGAAGTCTAGCCTGTAGGACTATGGTAATGAGTATCTGCCTATCCGGACTACGCTCTCCGGTTTATATAGACACTGGAGAGATCTAGGGTTACATGGAGTCGGTTACATACGAAGGAATATTCATAGTTGGTCGCCTAGTTTGCCTTCCACGCCAAGGAAAGTCCAATCCGGACACGCGTATAGTCTTCGGCCTTCATATCTTCACAGCCCATCAGTCCGGCCCAATGAATAACAGGCCGGACGCCCGAGGACCCCTTAGTTCAGGACTCCCTCGGTTGGTTTAGCATCTTTTGTTGGCTGTGCATCGGGCTGGCGTGGTCGTTCTGCTTACATGCTTCATTTGATTTCTATTCGCTGTTGAGTTCTGCTTCTGTCGCTGCCGACCGATCTGGTCGGGCCGCTGTTGGTTCAGTTCTTGTGCCGCTCTCTTTGTTTTCTATTCGGCGCTGAGTTTCGCTTACGTCGCTGTCGGCCGATCTGGTCATGCCGCTGTTGGTCTAGCTGTGGCGTCGCTTTCTGTTGTCCATTGAGTCTTGTGCGCCCTACGCGGTGGCGTCGTCCTCTCTGACAGAGTCTTGCCGCCTTACATCTATCTGTCGCTTCGTCTAGATGGCGCTGGCGCTGCCGCTTTCCACGTTGTTGTTGGAAATATGCCCTAGAGGCAATAATAAAATTGTTATTATTATATTTCTTTGTTCATGATAATTGTCTATTGTTCATGCTATAATTGTGTTATCCGGAAATCGTAATACATGTGTGAATACATAGACCATGACGTGTCCCTAGTGAGCCTCTAGTTGACTAGCTCGTTGATCAACAGATAGTCATGGTTTCCTGACTATGGACATTGGATGTCATTGATAACGGGATCACATCATTAGGAGAATGATGTGATGGACAAGACCCAATCCTAAGCATAGCACAAAAGATCGTGTAGTTCGTTTGCTAGAGCTTTTTCCAATGTCAAGTATCATTTCCTTAGACCATGAGATCGTGCAACTCCCGGATGCCGTAGGAGTGCTTTGGGTGTACCAAACGTCACAACGTAACTGGGTGACTATAAAGGTGCACTACGGGTATCTCCGAAAGTGTCTGTTGGGTTGGCACGGATCGAGACTGGGATTGTCACTCCGTATGACGGAGAGGTATCTCTGGGCCCACTCGGTAATGCATCATCATAATGAGCTCAAAGTGACCAAGTGGTTGGTAACGGGATCATGCATTACGGTACGAGTAAGGTGACTTGCCGGTAACGAGATTGAACAAGGTATTGGGATACCGACGATCGAATCTCGGGCAAGTAACGTACCGATTGACAAAGGGAATTGTATACAGGATTGATTGAATCCTCGACATCGTGGTTCATCCGATGAGATCATCGTGGAACATGTGGGAGCCAACATGGGTAACCAGATCCCGCTGTTGGTTATTGACCGGAGAGTCGTCTCGGTCATGTCTGCATGTCTTCCGAACCCGTAGGGTCTACACACTTAAGGTTCGGTGACGCTAGGGTTGTAGAGATATTAGTATGCGGAAACCTGAAAGTTTTTCGGAGTCCCGGATGAGATCCCGGACGTCACGAGGAGTTTCGGAATGGTCCGGAGGTGAAGAATTATATATAGGAAGTCCAGTTTCGGCCACCAGGAAAGTTTCGGGGGTTATCAGTATTGTACCGGGACCACCGGAAGGGTCCCTGGGGTCCACCGGGTGGGGCCACCTATCCCGGAGGGCCCCATGGGCTGTAGTGGGGAGGGGAACCAGCCACTGGTGGGCTGGTGCGCCCCCCTTGGGCCTCCCCTGCGCCTAGGGTTGGAAACCCTAGGGGTGGGGGGGCGCCCCACTTGGCTTGGGGGGCAAGCCACCCCCTTGGCCGCCGCCCCACCCCCCCCCCCCCTCAGATGGGATCTCCAGGGGGCCGGCGCCCCCACCCCCCAGGACCCCTATATATAGTGGGGGGGAGGGAGGGCAGCAGTACCCTAGCCCCTGGCGCCTCCCTCTCCATCCCGTGACACCTCTCCCTCCCGCTTGCGCTTGGCGAAGCCCTGCCGGGATCCCCGCTACTTCCACCACCACGCCGTCGTGCTGCTGGATCTCCATCAACCTCTCCTTCCCCCTTGCTGGATCAAGAAGGAGGAGACGTCGCTGCTCCGTACGTGTGTTGAACGCGGAGGTGCCGTCCGTTCGGCGCTCGGTCATCGGTGATTTGGATCACGACGAGTACGACTCCATCAACCCCGTTCACTTGAACGCTTCCGCTCGCGATCTACAAGGGTATGTAGATGCACTCCTTCCTTCTCGTTGCTAGTTAACTCCATAGATGGATCTTGGTGATACGTAGAAAAATTTTGATTTCTGCAACGATCTCCAACAGTGGCATCATGAGCCAGGCCTATGCGTAGTTACTATGCACGAGTAGAACACAAAGCAGTTGTGGGCGTAGATGTTGTCAATTTTTCTTGCCACTACTAGTCTTATATTGTTTCGGCGGTATTGTGGGATGAAGCGGCCCGGACCGACCTTACACGTAAGCTTACGTGAGACAGGTTCCACCGACTGACATGCACTAGTTGCATAAGGTGGCTAGCGGGTGTCTGTCTCTCCCACTTTAGTCAGAACGGATTCGATGAAAAGGGTCCTTATGAAGGCTAAATAGAAATTGGCATATCACGTTGTGGTTTTACGTAGGTAAGAAACGTTCTTGCTAGAAACCTATAGAAGCCACGTAAAAACTTGCAACAACAATTAGAGGACGTCTAACTTGTTTTTGCAGCACGTCCCTTATGATGTGATATGGCCAGAATATGTGATGAATGATATATAAGATGTATGAGATTGATCATGTTCTTGTAATAGGAATCACGACTTGCATGTTGATGAGTATGACAACCGGCAGGAGCCATAGGAGTTGTCTTTATTTTTTGTATGACCTGCGTGTCATTTAATAACGCCATGTAAACTACTTTACTTTATTGCTAAACACGTTAGCCATAGAAGTAGAAGTAATCGTTGGCATGACAACTTCATGAAGACACGATGATGGAGATCATGATGACGGAGATCATGGTGTCATGCCGGTGACGAAGATGATCATGGCGCCCCGAAGATGGAGACCAAAGGATCAAAATGATATTGGCCATATCATGTCACTATTTGATTGCATGTGATGTTTATCATGTTTTACATCTTATTTTCTTAGTACGACGGTAGTAAGTAAGATGATCCCTTATAATAATTTCAAGAAAGTGTTCCCCCTAACTGTGCACCATTGCGAAGGTTCGTTGTTTCGAAGCACCACGTGATGATCGGGTGTGATAGATTCTAACGTTCGCATACAATGGGTGTTGATGAGCCTAGCATGTACAGACATGGCCTCGGAACACACGCAATACACTTAGGTTGACTTGACGAGCCTAGCATGTACAGACATGGCCTCGGAACACGAAAGACCGAAAGGTCGAGCATGAGTCGTATAGAAGATACGATCAACATGAAGATGTTCACCGATCTTGACTAGTCCGTCTCACGTGATGATCGGACACGGCCTAGTTAACTCGGATCATGTTTCACTTAGATGACTAGAGGGATGTCTATCTGAGTGGGAGTTCATTGAATAATTTGATTAGATGAACTTAGAACTTAGTCTAAAATCTTTACAATATGTCTTATAGATCAAATGGCCCATGTTGCCCTCAACTTCAACGCGTTCCTAGAGAAAACCAAGCTCAAAGATGATGCAGCAACTATACGGACTTGGTCCGGAACCTGAGGATCATCCTCATAGCTGCCAAGAAAGATTATGTCCTAGAAGCACCGCTAGGTGAAGCACCCATCCCAGAGAACCAAGACGTTATGAACGCTTGGCAATCACTTGCTGATGATTACTCCCTCGTTCAGTGCGGCATGCTTTACAGCTTAGAACCGGGGCTCCAAAAGCGTTTTGAGAAACACGGAGCATATGAGATGTTCAAAGAGCTGAAAATGGTTTTCCAAGCTCATGCCCGGGTCGAGAGATATGAAGTCTCCGACAAGTTCTTCAGTTGTAAAATGGAGGAAAATAGTTCTGTCAGTGAGCACATACTCAAAATGTCTGGGTTACACAACCGCTTGTCTCAGCTAGGAGTTAATCTCCGGGATGACGCGGTCATTGATAGAATCCTTCAGTCGCTTCGACCAAGCTACAAGAGCTTCGTGATGAACTTCAATATGCAGGGGATGGAAAAGACCATCCCTGAGGTATATTCAATGCTGAAATCAGTGGAGGTGGAGATCAAAAAGGAACATCAAGTGTTGATGGTGAATAAAACCACTAAGTTCAAGAAAGGCAAGGGTAAGAAGAACTTCAAGAAGGGCGGCAAGGGAGTTGCCGCGCCCGGTAAGCCAGTTGCCGGGAAGAAGCCAAGGAATGGACCCAAGCCTGAGACTGAGTGCTTTTATTGCAAGGGAAGTTGTCACTGGAAGCGGAACTGCCCCAAATACTTAGCGGACAAGAAGGACAAGGTGACGATGCGCGTCGGGAATGGTTCCAAGGTCGATGTGATCGCCGTCGGCACGCTGTCTCTACATTTACCTACGGGATTAGTTTTAAACCTCAATAATTGTTATTTAGTGCCAGCTTTGAGCATGAACATTGTATCAGGATCTCGTTTAATTCGAGATGGCAACTCATTTAAATCCGAGAATAATGGTTGTTCTATTTATATGAGAGATATGTTTTATGGTCATGCCCCGCTGGTCAATGGTTTATTCTTAATGAATCTCGAACGTGATGTTACACATATTCATAGTGTGAATACCAAAAGATGTAAAGTTGATAACGATAGTCCCACATACTTGTGGCACTGCCGCCTTGGTCACATTGGTGTCAAACGCATGAAGAAGCCCCATGCAGATGGACTTTTGGAGTCTCTTGATTACGAATCATTTGACACGTGCGAACCATGCCTCATGGGTAAGATGACCAAGACTCCGTTCTCCGGAACAATGGAGCGAGCAACCAACTTATTGGAAATCATACATACTGATGTGTGCGGTCCAATGAGTGTTGAGGCTCGCGGTGGCTATCGTTATGTTCTCACTCTCATTGATGACTTAAGTAGATATGGGTATGTCTACCTAATGAAACACAAGTCTGAAACCTTTGAAAGGTTCAAGGAATTTCAGAGTGAGGTTGAGAATCAACGTGACAGGAAAATAAAGTTCTTACGATCAGATCGTGGGGGGGAATATTTAAGTCACGAATTTGGTACGCACTTAAGGAAATGTGGAATCGTTTCACAACTCACGCCGCCTGGAACACCTCAGCGAAATGGTGTGTCCGAACGTCGTAATCGCACTCTATTGGATATGGTGCGATCTATGATGTCCCTTACCGATCTACCGCTCTCATTTTGGGGCTATGCTTTAGAGACCGCCGCATTCACTTTAAATAGGGCTCCGTCGAAATCCGTTGAGACGACACCGTATGAATTATGGTTTGTGAAGAAACCTAAGCTGTCGTTTCTAAAAGTTTGGGGATGCGATGCTTATGTCAAGAAACTTCAACCTGAAAAGCTCGAACCCAAGTCGGAGAAATGCGTCTTCATAGGATACCCCAAGGAAACCATTGGGTATACCTTCTACCTCAGATCCGAAGGCAAGATCTTTGTTGCCAAGAACGGGTCCTTTCTGGAGAAAGAGTTTCTCTCGAAAGAAATAAGTGGGAGGAAAGTGGAACTTGATGAGGTGATAGTCACCCCTTCCGAACCGAAAAGTAGCGCAGCACGGGAAGATGTTCCTGTGGTGCCTACACAGACTGGGGAGGAAGTTAATGATGATGATCATGAAGCTTCGGATCAAGGTTACTGCTGAACTTCATAGGTCCACAAGGACACGTTCCGCACCAGAGTGGTACGGCAACCCTGTCCTGGAAATCATGTTGTTAGACAACAGCGAACCTTCGAACTATGAAGAAGCGATGGCAGGCCCGGATTCCAACAAATGGCTTGAAGCCATGCAATCCGAGATAGGATCCATGTATGAAAACGAAGTATGGACTTTGACTGACTTGCCCGATGATCGGCGAGCCATAGAAAATAAATGGATCTTTAAGAAGAAGACAGACGCAGATGGTAATGTGACCATCTATAAGGCTCGACTTGTCGCTAAGGGTTATCGACAAGTTCAAGGGGTTGACTACGATGAGACTTTCTCACCCGTAGCGAAGTTGAAGTCCGTCCGAATCATGTTAGCAATTGCCGCATACTATGATTATGAGATATGGCAGATGGACGTCAAAACGGCATTCCTTAACGGCTTTCTTAAGGAAGAATTGTATATGATGCAGCCGGAAGGTTTTGTCGATCCTAAGAATGCTAACAAGGTATGCAAGCTCCAGCACTCCATCTATGGGCTGGTGCAAGCATCTCGGAGTTGGAACATTCGATTTGATGAGATGATCAAAGCGTTTGGGTTTACACAGACTTATGGAGAAGCCTGTGTTTACAAGAAAGTGAGTGGGAGCTCTATAGCATTTCTCATATTATATGTGGATGACATAATATCGATGGGAAATGATATAGAATTCTTGGAAAGTATAAAGGCCTATTTGAATAAGTGTTTTTCAATGAAGGACCTTGGAGAAGCTGCTTATATATTAGGCATCAAGATCTATAGAGATAGATCAAGACGCCTCATTGGTCTTTCACAGAGTACGTACCTTGACAAGATATTGAAGAAGTTCAATATGGATCAGTCCAAGAAGGGGTTCTTGCCTATGTTGCAAGGTGTGCAATTGAGCACGGCTCAATGCCCGACCACGGCAGAAGATAGAGAAAAGATGAGTGTCATCCCCTATGCCTCGGCCATAGGGTCTATTTATGTATGCCATGCTGTGTACCAGACCTGATGTAAACCTTGCCGTAAGTTTGGTAGGAAGGTACCAAAGTAATCCCGGCATGGAACACTGGACAGCGGTCAAGAATATCCTGAAGTACCTGAAAAGGACTAAGGATATGTTTCTCGTATGTGGAGGTGACGAAGAGCTCGTCGTAAAGGGTTACGTCGACGCTAGCTTCGACACAGATCTGGATGACTCTAAGTCACAAACCGGATACGTGTATATTTTGAATGGAGGGGCAGTAAGCTGGTGCAGTTGCAAGCAAAGCGTCATGGCGGGATCTACTTATGAAGCGGAGTACATGGCGGCCTCAGAGGCAGCACAGGAAGCAGTCTGGATAAAGGAGTTCATTACGGACCTAGGGGTGATTCCAATGCGTCGGGCCCGATGACTCTCTTCTGTGACAACACTAGAGCTATTGCCCTTGCCAAGGAGCCCAGGTTTCACAGGAAGACCAGGCATATCAAGCGTCGCTTCAACTCCATTCGTGGAAGTGTTCAAAATGGAGACATAGATATTTGTAAAGTACATACGGACCTGAATGTAGCAGATCTGTTGACTAAACCTCTCCCTAGAGCAAAACATGATCAACACCAGAACTCTATGGGTGTTCGATTCATCACAATATAACTAGATGATTGACTCTAGTGCAAGTGGGAGACTGTTGGAAATATGCCCTAGAGGCAATAATAAAATGGTTATTATTATATTTCTTTGTTCATGATAATTGTCTATTGTTCATGCTATAATTGTGTTATCCGGAAATCGTAATACATGTGTGAATACATAGACCACAACGTGTCCCTAGTGAGCCTCTAGTTGACTAGCTCGTTGATCAACAGATAGTCATGGTTTCCTGACTATGGACATTGGATGTCATTGATAACGGGATCACATCATTAGGAGAATGATGTGATGGACAAGACCCAATCCTAAGCATAGCACAAAAGATCGTGTAGTTCGTTTGCTAGAGCTTTTTCCAATGTCAAGTATCATTTCCTTAGACCATGAGATCGTGCAACTCCCGGATGCCGTAGGAGTGCTTTGGGTGTACCAAACGTCACAACGTAACTGGGTGACTATAAAGGTGCACTACGGGTATCTCCGAAAGTGTCTGTTGGGTTGGCACGGATCGAGACTGGGATTTGTCACTCCGTATGACGGAGAGGTATCTCTGGGCCCACTCGGTAATGCATCATCATAATGAGCTCAAAGTGACCAAGTGGTTGGTAACGGGATCATGCATTACGGTATGAGTAAAGTGACTTGCCGGTAACGAGATTGAACAAGGTATTGGGATACCGACGATCGAATCTCGGGCAAGTAACGTACCGATTGACAAAGGGAATTGTATACAGGATTGATTGAATCCTCGACATCGTGGTTCATCCGATGAGATCATCGTGGAACATGTGGGAGCCAACATGGGTAACCAGATCCCGCTGTTGGTTATTGACCGGAGAGTCGTCTCGGTCATGTCTGCATGTCTTCCGAACCCGTAGGGTCTACACACTTAAGGTTCGGTGACGCTAGGGTTGTAGAGATATTAGTATGCGGAAACCTGAAAGTTTTTCGGAGTCCCGGATGAGATCCCGGACTTCACGAGGAGTTCCGGAATGGTCCGGAGGTGAAGAATTATATATAGGAAGTCCAGTTTCGGCCACCAGGAAAGTTTCGGGGGTTATCAGTATTGTACCGGGACCACCGGAAGGGTCCCTGGGGTCCACCGGGTGGGGCCACCTATCCCGGAGGGCCCCATGGGCTGTAGTGGGGAGGGGAACCAGCCACTGGTGGGCTGGTGCGCCCCCCTTGGGCCTCCCCTGCGCCTAGGGTTGGAAACCCTAGGGGTGGGGGGGCGCCCCACTTGGCTTGGGGGGCAAGCCACCCCCTTGGCCGCCGCCCCACCCCCCCCCCCCTCAGATGGGATCTCCAGGGGGCCGGCGCCCCCCCCCCCCAGGACCCCTATATATAGTGGGGGGAGGGAGGGCAGCAGTACCCTAGCCCCTGGCGCCTCCCTCTCCATCCCGTGACACCTCTCCCTCCCGCTTGCGCTTGGCGAAGCCTGCTGGGATCCCTTCTACTTCCACCACCACGCCGTCGTGCTGCTGGATCTCCATCAACCTCTCCTTCCCCCTTGCTGGATCAAGAAGGAGGAGACGTCGCTGCTCCGTACGTGTGTTGAACGCGGAGGTGCCGTCCGTTCGGCGCTCGGTCACCGGTGATTTGGATCACGACGAGTACGACTCCATCAACCCCGTTCACTTGAACGCTTCCGCTCACGATCTACAAGGGTATGTAGATGCACTCCTTCCTTCTCGTTGCTAGTTAACTCCATAGATGGATCTTGGTGATGCGTAGAAATTTTTTGATTTCTGCAACGATCTCCAACAGTTGCTTCACGAGCCTGCCATCCCTTCTGATCGGTGCCGCCTCTCTTGCGTATTCGGGAGATATTTCCTTTTACTTCTGTGCTTCCTTCCGTTTGCTGCCAGCCTATAAATAGGTTACTTTCCTTCTTCATCTCACAGCGTCGTGGCTCAGAACGCGGCGACGATGGCGGGGTTGTGCTCGGCGTCGTTCAAGGTGAGGTAGCACGCGAGCGGCTTCGCGAGGCCCCTCGCCGCTGCTCGGACGTCGTCGTCTGCCGCGATCATCTCCGCCATACTCGCCGGGAATTCCGGGTCCCCCGACTCCTTTACAACAACGAGGCTCTCCTGCAGCCGGCGCGTCGCCTCTACGGCACGGTGGTCGCCGCCAGAGTCTGCGATTGGCGTCCTCCTCTTCAGCCTGCCACACGGCTTCACGTGTAGGCTGTAGCCGCCGCCGTGCCGCCGCTCCCCGGCCGTCGGCGACGGGCTCCCGCTTCCCAAGGCCTCCTCCTCCCGGCTGAACTTCTCTGTGATGCAACGTCGGCCGTGGGCCTGGTGAGCATCGGTTGTAGCTTCAGCTCCGGTACCATTGGGCTGCGAGCTGCACTGGACGATCTCTGCTCAGGATGTAGTAGGACGCCATGTTCGGGGAGCACGGATGCGACAGCAGCACCCCCTATAATGACGACGATGACGGCGTCACCATCAGCGGAGCACGATCACTTCTGTGGTGCTCGCACAGGAGCCCGGCGGTGGCATTGCTTTTGTTAAGGATTAGATAGCCATGCATATATTCGGACAGTGCATGTTGTGCCCTCTTGCTTTTTGTTTCGGCCTGCATATAGTCTAGATGGCCCGTCTATTCATATAATCATATATGATCCAACACTACTGGAATTTCACTGTGTATGCCATGCTCTTCGCCGAGAGCACATAGACGTCTATCGTCGATGGTGATGATGCGTTATCCAGTTTCTGCCGATATTGATCATTAAATGTCTTTTTATTTTGCTCTATGAAGAGAACAGAACACATGTGTTACTTACAGATAAAAGAGAGAGAAAAGAGCTTCATATATAGGAGAAGGAAATAAGCTTTGTCGGTCAAGTTAAAGGTAAAAACTTGTATCATATATGCTTGCCATAAACTTTTCACATTATTCCTTTATCTATCAGTCGAAGCAACTCTGTGTGTTGACAAAGCAAGAGCTCATGGACGAGATAACCGCTGGAATATAGTAGACACAGGTAAGCGTCAGTTGTGTGTGTGTGTGTGTGTTTTGCGGGCATCGGCTGTGCTTTCTATCTTTGTTGCTTGTGTGTGTTTTGCGGGCGTCGACTGTGCTTTCTATCTTTGTTGCTTCTGCTGTTGTCTGCGATGTGAATCCTGATGGTGAACAACTAAATCTATAAATCTATATATGTGATTTCCAACTACTATTACTATTTGTATACACCTAGATAATTTTTACAACATTAAGCTAGCTGGGATTACACACACTGAACGAGTCCTTCAGGATGTAAACTAAATCATTACACTTTTACTGGTAATATTACTTGAAACCTATGCAGTGGGATAATGGACATGATTAATTAGTTTGAGCACCTGAAAATGGAACACAATTGTCCTTACTAATGTTTATCTATTTTTTTGTGGAATACATGTATACCTTTTTCACAAAACATGGTGTGCAATATTTTCTTGCAAGTTGGAAGAATCCATGATACAAATGAAGCACGAGTTGTGTAGGAGTAAGATGGGCATATACATGCTTGAGCTGTATAGTTTGTTTTTTGGATTAACTTAGTGCTGAAAAGCATGTTTAGAATGTTGCAAGGAATTATCTTTTTCCATTTTAGCCATATTTCTGTTGTTCAGTTAATAGGTTGCATTCAAGATTATGTTTTGGTTGGCTCTATATAATTTTTATATCTGAGTGGATACAGTGATTACATCAGCGGCATTGAAACTGGTTGTCTTCTTCTTAGGCTTTGATTTATTTCATTATAATTCAACTAAGATCCTGTTTTGAGGTTTTTGCAACTTTGAAGCAGTCAGGTTATCTATCCATTCAAGATCACTCAGAGTTTTGTTAGTATTATATACAAGAGGTGAGGGCTGGGTATTTTTCTATGGGGGCAACGAATTAAAGGTGTCGTTTAATAGTTCTTGGAGTACAGTAAGGTAAAGAAAGACATGTTTATTTTATTTTTAATGGCGTCCACATAGTTGATCCTGTGATTTTTCCTGCTCTGAAGAGGCCCTTGGGCAGAAAGACACAGATTGGTATGTGCTTACTTTTTCCGTGCACATATGTCGATCTTCTAATGGAACAATCAGTCTGGTTTCCACTGCAGGGGACCATCAAATCTCGATCGTAAATGGTTTAATTTTGTTTATCTAGGAAAAAGCCAGGTTACATTGTCACATTTGTGCAATGTGCAATTTGCTTGAGAGACTCGAGTTTTGCTGTTGTTTATCAATTCACTTGGATGGAACATAGGAAACAGAAGTGTTTAAGTTCATTTGGTTCAATGATAGGAAACAAAGTCTGAAAATTTGGTAGTGAATATGCAAGGCAGGAATGAGTTGCATAGATTATGTACCAATGAGATTGCATGCTCACTTCATGTCATTACATCCTGGCGAGTTGTGCTTATGAAGCGCCAAAGAAAATATTTTACAAGAATAAGCACAATAACTTGCCATTTAATTTTCGGTCGTCATCAGAAGTGTATTGAATAGATCAACTTTGACATGGCCATGACTGGCTCTCCATATGCACTGGAGAGCAGAGTGGCGCTTTTTTCTGTACCTTGTCATAATCTGTAGTAGTAATTGCTCAATTTCATGCAGCAAATTCTGTTTTTTATGTTTGACTTCATTGGGCCACAAAATAAATTTGCAACGTTGATCATTAATTAAAGATTGGAAGTATGCGCCATCTTTATCCCTTATCGAAAGGGAAGAACTATATCAATACGAGAATAGTTGTGCATTATACATCAATATATAGTATTATCTACAAGCAGGCGCGGCGTGCCGCCGCGCGGGTATATGCTAGTAAACTACAATGGCGGGCGGCAAAACATGCCTGTCACTCCAGAGACTTTACCAGTGCGGACGCCACTGATGCTATTATAGCAGTGGCGGGATGTCAGTGTTGGAGCCTCGCCTATCACTTCTGGGCTTTTTCCGCCCGCCACTACTAGGCATTTATGCAGTACTGTCATTCTAAGGGACGGGGCGCAAATAATATTTAGGTCCTGCAGACACCTCCACATATACACTGTTGTGCTAGAATCAGAAATTTTCGCTATTAAAGGAAATTGATATTGAGTCTGATTGCCTGGAGGCTGTATAAATGATTAAGAGTGTTGACAGCAACAAATCGAAGTTTGCTTTCATGATCAGAGTGACAATAGTATGGGGAATGTGATTCTTGTACTGGTAGTAGCGCTAGTCATTTTGTTACTAGTTTGGGTAGCTTGCAATGGTGAACTGCTGTTTGGCTTAGGCTCTGACCTAGAGGAGGTATGGTCTTGAACATTTTTGGACGATATTGTAGTCCTTCAACTTTGAATAATACAAGAATTATTTCGCCGAAAAAGAAAACCGTTGGTCACAAGTTCTCAACGGCAAATTATGAAATAGAGAGATAATAGATCACGAGCTCGATTGATATATGGTTGGACAAGGTTTGAGTTGACATAAGTTAGCGTGTATACTCCTGGTCTTATTACGGATCCACACTGTGAGCATCAGAGATTCAGACCGCAGCCGACATGTAGACACTCAACGGTTCCTGAGTCTCGACATAAGCGAATGTCCTACGGTCGTCGTGGTACGAGAGCCTATTAATGGTGGCGACCACAGCCCCCCTATTCTTCTCACTGATATCCACCACGCCATGCTTCGCCCTCCTTGTGTCTTGGACCGGCGTGTGCCTGTACAAGACGAATGCTCGTCCATACTGCGACCACTCCCATGTCAAGATATCCTCGCCGTGGACGAAGAGCGGCCACGTGAGGCGTCGCGGCTTCGCCCTCGGCTCCCGCAGCCAGTGGTGCGGCATGCTTATCCGAACGACGTACCAGCGGCTCCACCTGATCTGCCTTGCAGTCGGTTTGCCCTCCATTACCCAGACCTCCGTCATATCCTTCGCCAACGAGATGTAGTTGAAGATGACGGCCAGCCTCCCGCGCACCTCCGCTAGGTGCCAGCTGCCCTTGTCTTCGGAGAAGGACAGCAGCGGCGGTAGCGACGGTATGGGCGTGACGCGTTCGTGCTCGGCGTCGAACGACATGACCTTCTAGGTGCCCTCCGACGTGGCCCAGTACGCCGCGCCGTCGACGGTGACGACTTTGTGGCCAAGGCCGTCGCTTCTGAATCTCGGTGGATGGCCGACCGGCACAGCCCGCCACCTCGGCTTCCCCAGGGTGAACACATGCACCGCATCAAATGCGTGTAACCCGACGTGCACCACCTTGTAGCGTCCCGTGGCCGGGAGGTACGTGAAGCTGTAGGCCTCGTGCCAGCTGGTACTTCCATCAGCGGGCTGAGGCGTTGGCAGCCGCGGGATGCTCAGGGCCTCGTCGGTGACGCGGTTGGCCACGGTGATGGCGCCGCCGGGCACCTGGTGGTCGTATAGGCAGACGAGGCCGTTGCAGGTGCCGACCACGCTCATGGCATTGTAGCGGCGTGCCGTGGCGGCGCCAGTCCATAGCTCTCTGGGCTTCCCTGGAGCGGACGGGTTGTCGACGACGTACGCGGAACCCAGGGTGACGACGAGTATCTTGGCGCGGCTCCGCAGGTTGGTGGCCGTGCGTTTTGCGACGACGTGGGCCCAGTGCCGGCAGACGAGGCGGAGCGTGCGGCGGGGGTTTGGGCGGGAAGCGCGCCAGGATATTCGCCAGCACGTCCGCGGGGAAGTCTCTGTAGACGTCGATGCGTTCTGGACCCATCTCTGCGCTCCGTCTGATGTCCCGCGTCGTTGGGCGGGCCTGCGACCTGCTCGATATGTATGGATCGATCTAAGTTGTGCTTATTTATTGAGTGAAGTCTATTTTAAACCTTGAGTTAGTATGGCTTGTCTGAAATGAACCCCAACCTTTCAATCCCTGAAATCGGTACCCTGTATTTATCGATCCCGGTCAATCTTAACCCTACACCTGTTTGGCACGCCGGGAAAGGAACGATCCCGGCTGAGTTCATCGCTACTCTCATTGACTAGGCTGGTCAACATGTCATCTTCGTCTTCTTCCCCCGTCTCTTTCTCTCTCTCCCTCTCTCTCGTGAATCAATCCATGTTCTACTCGTGTCCGCATCCGCCCAGACGGGACCCATGCAGTCAAGCTATCCGCTGAAGCTCGTGTGTCCGGCATCTGGTGTGCATGCGTCCAGAAAGAGATCGATCTAAGCCGATCAAGCAAGGCTCATGTAGTAGTGCATGCTTGTAGAGGAATCGATCAAGGCATCAAGCCAGCCCTGTACATGTGTGTCTTCAAGAAGAACTTCAGTACAAGTGCGACCTTTCGAAAAAAAAAAGTACTAGTGCGACTGGTCGGAAAGTAAACGGCCGAAGCTCGAGCAGGAGTCCATGGTGGTGCGCAGTATCATGCGAGACGTTATGGCGGACCGCCGGGTGACCAAGCTGCGTTCGTCAACAGCACGATGCTTCTCCGAACGATCGTATCGTTGGCAGGACTGCATCCATGAGCCAAAGACAACCACACCGGTGGTTGCCGCTCTCGATGTCCACGGTGCCAACCCGACCATGATTTCCTGCATCCACGCGCTCTTCTCGTCGTGCTCTTTATCTACCACTCATCAATTTTTTGTTCCTGCAAGCCATGGAGGCAGCACAGCGGTTGTGCGCGTGCAGAGAGGCGGAGAGGACGAAGGGGGTCCGGGGGAGAAGATACCAGGAGAGAAGATAGACATGACATGTGTGGGGCCACCTAGTCAGTGAGAGTAGAGACTTATTTTGGTGGAATTTTTTTTTCATGTGTATCAAATTGACCAAAACTAGTACAGGGTTGAGATCAGACCGAGATCCATAAATATAGGGTATGGATTTCAGGGATTGTGAGGTTGAGGTTCATTTCCGACGAGCCATATGAATTTAAGGTTTAAAACAGACTTCACTCTTATTTATTACTCCTACGCGCCCGAGCGCTACAACGCTCTTCCTAATCTTTTCAGCCCCCCGGTTGTGTGTACCGAACTTTGATACCTGGTTTCGTCTTTCCTTCCATTGAAACAGGATTTGAGTCGTGCTTCCTTTGACTTTGTTGTGATTTTTTTTTGAGAGAGAGAGAGCTTGTGTGACTTCTTGGCTGAGAATTTACTTGGTTCTCTGCATGCAATATCCAGCACTATCAACGAACCATGTTCCAGCCCTCTCACGCTACCAGTTTTCTTAGCCATTCGATTTTGCATCGGGGTAATCGGGTAATCTCCGGCTGTCTGATCTTCCCTTAGAGCATCTCTAACAGCCGCCCAACACGGTGCGCTAAAAATCAAAATACAGCGCCGGGTGAGCCAGCTTTTGCACGCGGCGGAGCGCTGGCTCCACCGGCCGCCGCAAAATAAAGCGCGCCCGAACCGCTCCAGCAGGCATGCTATATATCATTTTTTTTGCCTTGACGCCTACTATATTTCAGCTATTTGGTTCTGAATGTGTGAGATAGTTCGTCACATAGCTTGGTTCTACGATACAAAATAGTGCATAGACAGTTCTCCTCCTACGCTCATAGTCTTCTCCTACGATAGATAGATAAATCGAAAAACTACGGCTACTCG
This sequence comes from Triticum aestivum, assembly GCF_018294505.1. Classification (NCBI taxonomy): domain Eukaryota; kingdom Viridiplantae; phylum Streptophyta; class Magnoliopsida; order Poales; family Poaceae; genus Triticum; species Triticum aestivum. The sequence goes on along the minus strand of NC_057814.1, from coordinate 92,053,039 downwards.
TCATTCTCCGACTCTGACTCTGCCTCGGTGATGTCCTCCTCCAACGTCTGAGCGTAGCGTCAAGGAACTGGTCGTCGCTGGAGTCCCGGGACGACGCATCTCCTAACGCGATGTTGAATTTAGCGACCGCCTTCCGCGTTCGCTTGTCCTCGCGATAGGCGGCTCGCTCCTCCCTCCTCTCCTTCCTCTCCGCCCTCCTTTCAGCGAAGAACTGTTGCTCGTTGATGATGTCTTGCGGGGAGCGTTCGCGCCACAGCGCCATGGCTTCCTCGTCCATCTCGGCCAACCTGAGACGGCGCTCCCGCCTTCGGTTCTCGCGACGATCCTCGTCGATGATAAGTCACGAGGGAGGCGCCAACTCCTGTGCCCGCTCCCGCGTCGCCACATTCGTGAAGTTCATGTCCCAACGGGACCGCCGGAGGCGCCACGCCGCAGCGTCGTACGCGCGGGCGCCCTCCTGGGCGGTGTCGAAGGTTCCAAGGCCGAGGCGCACGTCGCCCGACCGAATCTCGGCGGAGTAGGTGCCGGACGAACGCACGCGAACGCCGCGGTAGCCCGAAGCTCCCCGGCGGCGAGGCGGCATGGTGGCGTGTCGACGGCGAGGAGAGAAAGCGGTAGAGGGAGCGACGAGATAGCGGCAGAGGGCGCTGCCATTTTATAGGCGCACCGGACGCAGTGCGCCAAATCTAGCGCGCGAGGTGCCGCTTTTTTCCGCGTGCGCTAGTTTCCCGCCTCCGCTGGAGCGCGTGAAAATGTCCCGCGCGGGCTAAAATGCCAGTTTACCACGCGTGCGCGTCTTTTGACGCGGCTGTTGGAGATTCTCCTATCCAACATTTGCACTCTGTTCTAAGTGGACCCTACTCCGCGAGAAAAAAAGTCAGTGACTCCGTGCGCTCGGTCTAACCTACCGCACCGGCGATAGAGAAGCACTACCATCCCGATGATCTGGATAAGGGCATCTTCAACGGCGACCCTTAAATCGCTCGCATACGTCCGGACCGTGGAAGCCATCCAAGACGGGATTGTATTGGTCTGCGGCGCGGTCCGGACGTACTTTCTCCCGTAAACCGGAGACAAATGTGTGTGTGGTGGGGGGGGGGGGGGGGGCTTTCACGCCCACTTCTGACCGCCCTGGCTGACCCTCTCCCTCGCCCGCATGTGTTCCTGCTCGACGCCGGCTGTCCGCATTGATGCCGCTGTACATTAATACACAGTTACACACAACTATCAATCCTATTATTCAAGTACATTACTCGCAAGAAAATATTGTGCAAAAATAGTATTATTTAAAATATTATTCAAAGTGCAATAAAAGAGAATCAATATTTTAATAAACTAATTGATCACAAGAGGTAACCATGATAAATACAACTCTGAATCAAAGATTCTAGGGTAGCATGGCGCTTAAATTGGCTGAGTAGGGGGTGTTTGAAATGCAGCCGGGGATTAAAATATATTCTCAAGATTCAATTGTTTTTCCTAGAACTGCTGGATTAAAATCCATGTGCTCCAGCTTCTTCTTCCTCCTTGGCCACTATTGTCTTTTTTCTTCCTCCACTATTGTTGTTGTTTTTGATTGAGAATTAGCAACTCTGGAAAAAACCCGCAACACTAACAAATCAATCTAGGTAGAGCTTATCCAATATAAACCGTTGATCATAAGTTCACAACTGCAAATTATGGCACCGACCACTGAGAACAGATCTTGAGCTCAGTCGATGTATGGTTGGACAAGGCTTCCGTTGACATAAATTCGTGTATATCCTCCTGGATCCACCATGAGTCGTCAGACCGCAGCCGACTTGTAGACACTCAACGGTTCCTCGGTTTCAACGTAAGCAAACGTCCGGTACGGTGGTAGTTCGCCATTTTGAAGTTGGTGAGCACCGTCCCCCGATTCCTCTCGCTGATATCCACCACGCCGTGCCACGACGCCTAGCCCAGCGTAAACACGTGCACCGCATCGGACACGAACTTGCCGATGGCGCACGGGACGTGCACGACCTTGTACCGCCCCGAGGTCGGGAGGTACGCGAAGCTGTAGGCGTCGCGCCAGGTTCTAATGTAGCACGTGCTTCCGTAAATGGCACGCGTCGGTGGCAGCGGCGGGACGCTCAGCGCCTCGCCGGTGACAGGGTTGGCCACGACGATGGTGTCGCCGATGTCTCTGTCATCGCAGATGCAGACGAGGGCGTTGCAGGTTCCCACGACGCTCACGCCCTCATAGCGGCATGACGTGCGGTAGTCCGCCCACAGTGGTTTTGTGGAGGTCGATAGGTGGCCGAAGACGTACGCGGAGCCCCCGGCGACGACGAGTGTCTTAGCCCTGTTCTGCAGGTTCGTGGCGGTGCGCGTGCCGACAACGTCGCGCCAGTGCCGGCAGACGAGGCGGAGCCGGCGGCGGGTGTTGGGCGGGAGACGCGTCAGGATGTTCGCGAGCACATCCGCAGCGAGGTCTCTGTAGACGGCGCATTCTGGATCCATCGCCGTCATCGCGGCGGCGTCCAGCGTTGTTGGGTGTGCCTGTGACCTAGGTATCGGTAGATCCTACAAATTCGTTGTGTAGCTAGCTTGGTTTGGGCTTTCCTTTCATCGAAACAGGATCAGAATCGTACTCAGCTTGGCGTGCTATCGGGTCGATCAGGCACGGAAGCAGGTCATGGTTAGCGCAAAGCTCTTTTTTTTTCAAATACTAGCACAAATGTCCGTGCGTTGCAACGGGAGACGTTGTTACCTATCTAAAAAAATAAAATGCATCTGACTTATTTCCATCCGTCCTCATCTTCTTGTCCCAGTCTGTTATCAACATCTCCTAAACCCCATTGTCCTCCTTCCCGCCTCTAGTGGACGATCATGTATACCCCAGGAAGCGACCTTCGTCGCATTCATTCATGCAGCCTTTCGTTGGAACGTGATTTTTCGTCGTGTAAGTTGCATGCTCAGATGGGATAAAGATTGAGAGAGTAGTAGTAGTATGTTTTATTAACATCAAATAGAAGCCATTCATTGAAGTAATAATTGTAATCGGCTAGTACAAAAAATCTGCCCGCCACTTAGCATGAATCCTATTTCCTTAGCCCACATATATTATATTAAGCAAGTTCCTTGTTGTAAAGGTCACCCCATCTACAACATGCAATGCAGGTATGCATGAATCCCGTTCTTAATTTTCCCACATTCACCTTTATTATTTGTGCAGCATACACAACGTGTCTTAGGAAACTCTCTTATTATATTATGCAGCAAGCTTGCGTTTAATTGCCCACCATAATTCACAAGCATGCATCAGGAATCCTACGTATTATATTATGTAGCAAGCATTCAAGCGTGTTTTGGGAAAGAATATCTCTTAATTGCCCCGTTTAATGCCCACCATATTTCTCAATCATGCATATTAGGAATCCCTTCTTTTATTATTCCACATAGTACTGATTCCTTCCTTGCCCCGTTTAATTGCCCACCATATTGTTCCTTCCTTATTTTTCAAGAATTCTTCCTTGCTTCCCTCCTTCCTTCAATACTTTCATTTTTGGGCACCCTCATCATCCTCTCATTACCAATTTCGAAGCCGGCTTATTAGGATGATTGATGACAGATCACTTGAACATGTATATAAGTTGATGGTTGTCCTTGTGAAAGGGCGAGGTCGTACTATTTTTTAACTAAAATAAAGCGTATCAAAGCAACATAGACCGACCTAGTTCAGTTTGGTGGCGCTAAAAGAATCGGCTGGAAGGTTGTGAGTTCAAATCCTATTGCACTGAAGCTGGGCCACCAACGGACAGCCTTTTCTCTTCCCCGTTGCACTGAAGCTGGGCCGAACAAAAATAAATAAGGAAGAGGTGGACGGACGAAAAACGGACGAAATTATGATGGTAAGAAGCGGTAGCCTTTTTATTAGTAGGTATAAATATAGATATAGATATAGATATAGAATAAGTGCTACACTTCTGGCACGAAGCACTTTGGCCTAACATATTTTACAACTAAATTATCATCTACAAACAAAAAACTAAAGTTGTCATCCTCGCATCACTAAATTTGCCATAAAAAATATTCAGAATTGTCATGTGTTTCGTGTCACATGTGTGTCACTTATTAGGGTCTTTTTTAGGAGGATAACCTTATCTTCTGTTTACGAGGTAGTCTGAAATCATGGTGATAAGTCCGGGCAAATCCCTCACGCGAGGACGAGGAGAAGATAGACGCTCGAGGTTATTGTAAGAAGAATAGAGCTGATTGTAAATGGAGCACAAAACCTGCGCATTGTCCGCATTCCGTCGCACGGAACAGAAAGCATGGCAATCGAGTTGGCCTTTGAGCCTCTTTTTTGTAAGACAATACAGATGTATACGTCCACCTTCTATAAACACATGCACACACACTTAACTTTATGAGCATTTTCGAAAGACTGAGCCAACACATCATCTTAAGATTGATGAATTCGCCATAGACGTAGTGGACCGAAACGTCTCCTCGGACCTCTTTTCGGTGGAGGTGTTATCTAACGGAGGGTTTTGGCTGTCACATGTGAACGCATGGGGCCACATGCACATGACCCGTGCAATGTGTTTTCTTGAAATGCGTGAAATAATTGAATTGAGGAAATCTATCTTTTTAATGTGTTTTCTGAAACGAGTAAAATGAGTGAAATATATCTTTTCTAAATGAGTGTAATGTGTTTGGTGAAATGAGTGGAACATGTTAGTATAATGTGTTTTCTAAAATGGGTGAAATGAGTGAAAATAATCTATCCTTTTTTTCAAAGGAATGTAATGTGTTTTTGGAAACGAGTGAAATGTGTTTTCTAAATATATTTCAACCATGTTTCCATTCTCTAAATATATTCTCTTTTCTTATGTTGAGATATTATGACACTGATGCTTCCTAATATCCATGCTTCATAAGTATTGTGTATGTGTTTCCTTTAGCCCGCATAGCTTGTTGAGATATCAGCTCGCCAAATTGATTTATTTTCCTGGAAATAGTTCGTACTCATATTTCTTGTTATATTCACATCTGCCTATGTTCATATTAGCTAATGGATTTATGTTCTTATTTTTTTGTGAAGCACAACTTTCTTCTTCCAACCATCGTAGCAATTAAAATTTATATTTCTGTGTGTCATATATTTGTTATGATAACAGAAACTTTTAAAAAGAAGTGATTGCTGCCTATCAGGCATGCTTCCTACTTTTATTTGTTGCATATGTTTCTATGTTCATGAATTTTTTCTTCAAACATTTTAAGTGTGTGCTTATTTTATTGTACATCATGTTGAACCATTAGGGTGTGTGCTTCGACCAGTGCTAGCATGTGCTTCAAGCATTTGCTAGTGTTGCTTAGTGCAATTTTATTGTACAATCATTTTGCTTCTCTTAATAAATATTAGTATCAACCAATATCAATGTGTGCTTCCTTCTTTCTCATTGGATGTTTCCATTGTACAGACATTTTGCAGCACCTGATTCGAGCTGTGTTTCTTATTGCATAGTGACAATGATGCTGAGTATTCTACGAGCTACTCTAAGTTGTCGGATGTCCTGTTCATGACGGAGAGCTCATGGTGCGAGCTGATCTTTTCCATGACCACCTTCAGGGACGAAGCTAGAAAAAATGGGCATCGGTGTCAGTGTTGCCCACTATAGCACTAATAATAGCAATGCAATATAAGTAACATTTGAGGGCAATATATAAAGAGTGAAAATATGCAGTGAGCCAATGATATAAATTTTTATTATATTAAAATGATTTTCATACCCTAGCACTGGTCGAGCGAAGTCAAAATTCCACTTGCTTACATATTGAGTAAAAAATAAGAAAAATCAAAGGTAAGTTGGGAGCATTTAATTTGTAACTTAGGGGCTGTTTGGTTCTAGGCCTAGTATTGCCACACTTTGTCACACATTTTTGGCAAGCTTTCCAAGGTTAGTTCATCAAAATGAGAGCCACAAGTTGGCAAGCCTAAGGGAATATTGCCACACTTTTTGTGTGTATGCCATGTGGGACCCAAGTGTGGCTTGCCTAAGGTGTGGCTTGAACCAAACACTCACCTAAGTTGGTCAAACTTGCCTAACCATAGGTGTGGCAATCGTTGGCAAAATTAGTCACAAACCAAACAACCCCTTAGTAAAAACAATAGGTGAAAGAAAAAATATATTTTGACAACAATGTACAAGACAAATGATACATAAAATAAATACTTATTAAGCAAAAATATAAACTAATGTGAGATTCACATGTTATAACTTCCTTCTCGACCTTTAATCTTCTTCATTCAATAAATCAACCAAGGAATCATTTGTAGTGATAGTAAATATATATTTATCCACATAGCAACTCAGGCTATCACTCATGAACTGGTCACCCATGCAAAACACTCTTGACAATATTCATTTCCGAAAAGCATCTCCTTGTCGATTTTGTCAACTGGCAAAATTAGCTCCATTTTTAGAAGTTGATACACCAAAGGAAAATCAAGATGTTTCTTAGTGTCAGCTAACATTTCAGCAAGATCTGCAATGTGATCCAAATTGGCAAATCATTGGTCTCTTTGGACATTGCCAATTTACATTCGAAGTTCATGATCAAGATCCATCAATTATGTTGAATAAAAGTCATCAGGATAAAACTCAGCTAGTTTAAATAAATAGTCCAAGTTGAAAGAAATATTTAAAGTCTGCTTTGTCTGCAAGGTCCTCTAATTACATATCTCGGTTTGATCTCATGTTGCTTCTTAGCATTCTTAGTCTATTGTGATATTCTTTTTCGATCAGTTGAATCTGAAAGAAGTTCATCTAAATTTATTTCTCCTAGAGTAGTAGCACCAACGTTTGATATACTACATAAATCTATTTAGGATTTTAGGTAGTCCTTTCATGACCTTGAAGTCTCTGTTGGATCAGTGTCTCCTGTTAGCTAATGGATTTATGTTCTTATGTTTTTTGTGAAGCACAACTTTCTTCTTCCAACCATGGTAGCAATTAAAATTTATAGTTCCGTGTGTCATATATTTGTTGTGATAATAGAAACTCTTAAAAAGAAGCAATCGCTTCCTATCAGGCATGCTTCCTAATTTTATTTGTTGCATATGTTTCCATGTTCATGAATTTTTTCTTCAACCATTTTAAGTGTGTGCTTATTTTATTGTACATCATGTTCAACCATTAGGGTGTGTGCTTTGACCAGTGCTAGCATGCGCTTCAAGCATTTGCTAGTGTTGCTTCCGTCCATTAGTGCAATTTTTATTGTACAATCATTTTGCTTCTCTTACTAAATATTAGTATCAACCAATATCAGCCTGTGCTTCCTTCTTTCTCATTGGATGCTCCATTGTACAGACATTTTGCAGCACCTGATTCGAGCCGTGTTTCTTTATTGCATAGTGACAATGATGTTGAGTATTCTACGAGCTACTCTAAGTTGTCAGGATGTCCTGTTCATGACCGAGAGCTCATGACCACCTTGTCAAGTGACTGCTGCTATGATGGCTATGAAAAATTGAAAATAGTGTGGCTGCACTAAGATTCTACTTTTGTTGTGAAAAAGGAGTGCATTTTTTTGTTTTACCGGACTAATTTGTTTCAATACTTGATCATTCTTACTAAAGTTAATATGCTTCCACATGAATTCTTTGCCAAGAAAATATTTCTGCAGAAAGATTGTTTCCTTTACACCAAAATGTTGTCTTCAAAACTCTTACAATACAGAATGCATCAAATGCTTGTGCTGACCAATATGTTCTTACCGTACCACAAAGTAAAATTTCATGTTTTCCCTGTCTATATTCTTGTTTCGCTTCCTTACAATTTAGTTTGGTGAAAAGTAAATATTTCCATCAAACTCAGATATTGTTTCTGCTACACCAAAGTGAATTTCCAAATCATCGAAATGCTACCATAGCATAGACATAATGCTTCCGTCAATACATTTTTTTCTATTATACAATCAAAAATATGTTTCCATGGCACCATAAAAGAATGCTTCCATGCCACCTAAAGCATGTTGCCGGGCACAAAAATGCATATCCAGTATTAATGAATTTCTTATATTTCATTGTTGGAAGCAAATCACAGTTTGATAACAAAGAACATTGAACGTGATTGCGGGAAGCAAATCACCAGTAGTCTGATGCCTAGTGGCTCCCTTCACTTTAACCAAACATGATTTGATTATGGATGATACCGTTTACACTAACGGTGCTAATTGATTGTGTTTGCGTTTCCGTTTCTTTTCCTGAACCAAACACCTCCTTACCGGTTCCTCGGTCTCGACGTAAGCGAACGTCTCGCCGCCGATCGAGATCTTGAAGTTGGTGGCCACCATCCCCCGATTCCTCTTGCTGATATCCAACATGCCGTGCTTCGCTTTCCTCGTGTCGTGGATGGGTGTGTGCATGCACAACGAATAACCTCGGTGTATCGGCCACTCCGTCTCCCATGTCAGGATGTGCTCGCCGTGAACGAATAGTGGCCACGTGAGTTCTTTAATCTTTTTGTTCGGCGGCTTCCCCGGTCGGTCCGACGGGGTGCTCATCTGAACGATGTACCAGAGGCTCCAGCTGACCTGCCCCGTCGCTCCCTCCATTACCCAGACCTGCGTCGTGCTCATCTCCGGCGAGGCGTGGCTGAAGACGATGGCCAGCCTCCCGTGCACCTCCGCTAGCTGCCAGCCGCCGCCGTTTTCGGAGTCGGACAGCACGTAAGGTAGTGATGTAATGGGCGTGACGCGCTCGTGCTCGAGCTCGAACGAAAAGACCTTTTCGGCGCCCTCCGGCGTGCTCCAGTATGTCACGCCGTCGACACTGACGACGCTGTAGTCCAGGTCGTTACACCTCGCGGCGCGGCCGGCCGGCACAGCCCCCCACGACGCCTCGCCGAGCATGAACACGTGCACCGCGTCGGACACAAACTGGCCGATGGGGGACGGGACGTGCACGACCTTGTACCGCCCTGAGGTCGGGAGGTACGCGAAGCTGTAGGCCCAGCGCCAGGTTCTAATGTGGCGCCGGCTTCGGTCGACGGCACGCGTCAGTGGCAGCGGCGGGACGCTCAGCGCCTCGCCGGTGACAGGGTTGGCCACGACGATGGTGTCGCCGATCTCCCGGTCGTCGTAGAGGCAGACGAGGCCGTTGCAGGTTCCGACGACGCTCATGCCCTCGTAGCGGCGTGACGTGCGGTGGTCCGCCCACAGTGGTTTTCTGGAGGCCGATAGGTCGCCGAAGACGTACGTGGAGCCCCAGGCGGCGACGAGTGTCTTGGCCCTGCTCCGCAGGTTCGTGGCCGTGCGCGTGCCGACGACGTCGCGCCAGTGCCGGCAGACCAGGCGGAGCCGGCGGCGGGTGTTGGGCGGGAGGCGCGTCAGGATGTTCGCCAGCACTTCCGCGGCGAAGTCTCTGTAGATGGTGCATTCTGGATCCATCGCCGCCATCGCGGACGCACGCGGCGTCCAGCGTCGTTGGGTCTTGGGTGTGGCTGTGACCTAGATATCGGTAGATCCTATAAATTCGTTGTGTAGCTAGCCTGGTCTGGGCTTTCCTTTCATCGAAACAGGATCAGAATCGTACTCAGCTTGGCGTGTTTTCGGGTCGATCGGGCACGGAAGCAGGTCACGGTTAGCGCAAACCTCTTTTTTTAACACAGTAAAGATGTACATGCTCGTACATACACATACATTCATCACTATATAAACTCACGCGCGCACATTTTACCTTTATGAGCATCTTCAATCGATACATCATCTTAAGATGGATGAAGTCGCCACAGAAATAGTAGACAGAAACGTCTCCCCAAACCTCTTTTTAACGGAGGTGTTATCTTTTTTTTTAAAAACTCACTATAAGCTTTATTTAGGTTTCCCACATGGGGATTTCGTCTTAGACAACACGCAAAATAAAATCTGGGGGCACATGCAGCCACACCTTGCAAACATTATTCGATGCTGCTTCCTTAGCTAGCAGATGAGCAGCACCATTAGCTTCTCGCCTTACCCAAGCAATTCTCCAGCTTTCCATCGAGGCCAACAGCTGCCTCACTTCTTCGATAATTGGCCCTATCGGTGAGAGTTCCTTCTGCTCGCTCTGGAGCTTGCTGACTATGGACTTGCAATCCATCTCAATGTGTAGCTTTGTAATATGCAGATCGTTCGCCATCTGGACAGCTCTCCTACATGCCAGGAGCTCGCACCGCTCCGGATCCCTTCCCAGTGGGAGGGTGTGGCATGCACCACCCATATATGCTCCATCATGATTCCTGAAAATCATCCCAGCTCCACCGATTTCGCCCCCCCTTGGTTGTAGCACCATCCACATTGAGCTTGATCCAGCCCTCGTCCGGAGGTCTCCATTTTTCCTTCACAACTGGTCTATCCTGCTTGCTCTTTCGCCCATGGATCGCCTGCCATTCTGACATCAAGTTAAACACCCTTTGCATGATCGGCTCCGGCTCTTCAATCCTCTGTCCATCACGAGCATTGTTCCTGGCAAGCCAGAGTGCATATGTGCCCTGCACCATAACAACCCGCTCATCATCCGAGGCCTCCGCGAACCACGACAGTAGCCACCTTGAAAACACACTCTGGGAACAGATTGACTCCGGTAGGATCGCCACCGATACTCCCAACTCTGAATGCATTATCGCCCAAAATTTCTTTGAGTGATAGCAGCCCCAAAATCTATGCAAGTTCGTTTCCTCGCGTCCGCATGCCGTACAGAACACACCCGCTTTTATCTTCCTCCTAAGGAGCTCTGCACCCACTGCCAGGCCGTTTCGTATCAGACGCAACATGTGAATTTTCACTTTGCCCGACGCAACCGTGTCCCAAAGGCTCAACCAGGACTTGTGATCAGCCACAGATGATGAGGATTCCGGCCGTCCGGCTCTCACCCGCTTCTGGCTCATACGAAGATGATATGCTGACCGGACTGAAAAAATCCCGTCTTTGGTGTAATTCCAGGCCTGGTAATCCTGGACCTCCGGACCACCAACTGGAATTTGCAGTATCTCTAGAGCTTCATCCGGTGCAAACATTTCCATCACCATGCTTTTTTCCCATGAGCGGCAATCGCTTTCAAGCAGGTCCCCCACGCGCGTATAACCGGCGATATAACGTTGGCCCAGTGGCTTAAGACTTCCATTCCTCGGCAGCCAATTGTCGTGGTGAATCTTTATATGCGATCCGTCTCCTATCCGCCAAATCAGACCATCGTTGAGCAGGTCACGACCGTGTAAAATGCTCCAGAACGTGTATGAACCCCCGTCTGGGCATGTGGCATTTAAGATCGATCCGTCAGGGAAATACCTCGCCTTTAAAACCCGGCCACACAAAGATTCCGGCACCTGAAGCAAACGCCAAGCTTGTCTAGCAAGCATAGCTTGATTGAAGGCTTTCGGGTCTCTAAAGCCAAGTCCCCCTTCCTGCTTTCTCATGCACATCTTATCCCATCCGACCCAGTGTACTTTCTTATTACCATCTGTTTCACCCCACTAGAAGTTTGAAGAAATTGAAGACAGGTTCCCGCACATTTTCTTTGTGAGTTGGAAACAGCTCATGGTAAAAGTTGGTGTTGACTGAAGACCGGACTTGACAAGCACCTCTCTTGCCATCTTAGATAAGCCTTGACCCTTCCATCCTGAAACTTTTCCTTTCGCACTATCCTTGACGTATTTGAAAGTACCGTCCTTAGATCTCCCCACCACCGTGGGTAGTCCCAAGTACCGCTCACTCAGTGCCTCCTCCGATATTTGCAACACATGTTTGAGTTCCTCTTTGTCACCGTCCAGAGTACCCTTGCCAAAGAACACCGCTGACTTTTGGAGGTTTACCTTTTGACCCGAGGCCACTTCATAATCAAGCAAGATATGGCGCAGAGCCTCAAAGTTCTCTCTAGACCCCTCCACAAACACCACACTATCGTCGGCAAAGAGTAAATGAGTTACAGTTGGTCCACCTCTCCCAAACGAGACCCCCTTGATATTCTTCTCCCTTTGGGCATTTTCCAGTAATGCAGAAAAGCCTTCGGCGCAAAACAAGAACAGGTACGGGGAGAGAGGATCACCTTGCCGGAGTCCTCTGGTGGGACTAAACCTTTCCGATAGACCCCCATTCAACTTTACTGAAAAGGTTGCTGATTTCACACACCTCATAATCATCTCTGTCTAGTGATCAGAGAAGCCAAATTTCAGCATCATTTTTTCTAAAAAGTCCCACTCAACGCGATCGTACGCCTTCATCATATGCAATTTGATAGCACACATAGGTTTTCTCCTCTTCCTTTTCCTGATAGCATGCACACATTCATACGCCACAAGGACATTGTCTGTTATCAGTCTACCAGGCACGAATGCACTCTGCTCCTCTGATATCAAGAACGGTAGGACCACCTTGAGGCGATTGGCCAGTGCCTTCGCCGCAATCTTGTAGAGTACGTTGCACAGATTAGTGGGTCGGAACTGAGACAGTAGCTACGGCGCCTTTACTTTTGGGATCAACACAAGAATCGTGTCGTTGAAACCATTCGGAGCAGCCGTGCCCGCAAGGAACTCATGAACAGCCGCACACACATCCTCTTTCACCAGCGCCCAGTGGTGTTGGTAAAACATGGCCGGGAGGCCGTCCGGTCCCGGTGCTTTCGTTGGACCCATTTGAAAGAGGGCCTGCTCGATCTCTTCATCAGTGAAAGGAGCCCTGAGCTTAGCATTCATCTCAGCAGTGACAGCACCTTGAATATGCTGCAGAACCCGATCCCCATTTGCGGCACCTTTAGAGGCAAACAGATTAGCATAGAAGTGCGTAGCCATGCTTCTCATCCCATCATCGTCCGTACACAAAGTCCCATCTTCTCTCCTAAGGGTCTTAACTGTGTTTTTCCTCTTGCAATGTGACGCCCGATTTTGAAAATATTTTGTATTTTGGTCTCCCTCAGAAAGCCAATCAACCCTCGAGCGCTACTTGTAATACACCTCCTCCCTCTCATAGAGCTCATGCAACTGATCTTCAATCTCCCTAATCTCCTGCCTATACCCCGTGCGGGCCGCCCTCTCCTTTGCATCAACGAGCTGAGCCTTTAGATGAGCTATTTGCTTTTTTATAGAACCAAAAACCCTTCGACTCCACCTTTGCATGGCCCTTGTCGCATCCCTCAGAGTATTAAAGGTTGTTGCTAGCCGCCCCTCCTGCTGGTTGGTTGCATGAGCATCTTTCCATGCAGCAGCAACCATGGCGTCGTACTCCTCGTGCCTCGCCCACGCTGCTTCATAGCTGAACGGCCTCTGTCCACGTGCACTAGATTCTCCCGCTGAGATAAAGGCCTTGATGACCAGCGCTTGATGATCTGATTCCTCCGTCATCACGTGTTGCACCTCAATCACCGGGAACAGGTGCGCAAACTCTCCATTGCACGTTGCTCGGTCCAGCCGTACATGTATGTTGTCACCATGCTCCCTCTTATTATCCCATGTATACGGGTACCCGGAGAACCCGAGATCCGCCAGCCCGCAGTCGGACAGGCAGTCATCAAAAAGTTCCATTTGTCTCCGCGATCGAGGGTTGCCACCCTGCTGTTCATCCTGACGAAGTGCTTCATTAAAGTCTCCTGCACACAGCCAAGGGAGGTTGTCTGAGCTCGAAGATATCGCAAAATCTCCCAAGTTTTCGTTCTCTTTTCGACGCATGGCTCCCCATAGATTCCAGTGAACCTAAAGGAAACACCGCCAGACACGATCGCCGCATCAATGTAATACTGACACCACGGACGCACAGTTACTTCCACATGGTCCCTCCACCACAATGCTAGGCCTCCACTCTTACCCTTACAATCCACCGCAACACCCTTGTTGAATCCCAAACAACGGAGGTGTTATCTAGTGGATGGTTTTGGTTGTCACATGTATGTATTCTTAGACCACATGCACATGACCCATGCATGTGACGCTCCCTTTCACAATTTCAATCATTCGTATCTTATAAACCATTATTTTGTCAGTAAAATAATTTATATATTTGAACTTGCAGTGTCAAGATCTTTAGAACAAGATTAATCTTGGATATAGTTCAAACATGATTTAATTTCAATGAGTGTAATGTGTTTTTTGAAATGAGTGAAATCTATCTTTTTAGTGTGTTTTCTAAAACAAGTGAAATATATCTTTTGTAAACGAGTGTAACGTGTTTTCTAAAACGAGTAAAATGGGTGAAGTATATCTTTTGTAAATGAGTGTAATGTGTTTTCTAAAATGAGTGAAACATGTTAGTGTAATGTGTTTTCTGAAATGAGTCAATTGAGTGAATTCTATCTTTTCTTAAAGGAACGTACTGTGTTTTCGGAAACGAGTGTGAAATGTGTTTTCTATAATGAGTGAAACATGTCACTGTAATGTGTTTTGTAGAACATCTATTCTAAGGAACCCTATTTCAAAAGAAATATATGAAACAAACCTATTTCACATTCTATATGTTGATATATATATATGAAATATGTGGACGAGTAAAATCTGTGCGGGGACTGCTTAGGACAAAACATATAAGCGAACTATGTTTTGAGTGAAACGATATTTGTGGAGATGAGTGAAAAATTGTTTGAAAGAAACCTATTTAAAAATAAATATGTGAAGCAAACCATTTTCAAAACAAATATGTGAGACGAACCTATTTCACATTCCATATGCTGATTTTTTTATTAAAAAATATATAAACGAGTGAAATCTATGTGGGGACTACTTAGAACGACACGAATTAGTGAATTCTGTTTTTCTGTGAAATAAGTTAATTAAAACTGAAAAATGATATTTATGAAGATGAATGAAACCTGTTTTTTTTCTGAAATGAACGATATTAATTTTTATGAGTGAAATAGGTTTTCTGAAAATAGTTTAAAATATATTCAAGTTTGATCTTATTCTAAAGGTCCTCTCGATACGAATTCGAATATTTAAAATATCGAAATATGTATGTGGCAACTGTGTGGCGGATTGTAAAAACGACCATACGACCTGAGAACGCCTCGATCGTGATCAATGGCTACTAGGGATCTGCACGGGAGAAGAAGGAAAACCGACAGGAGGCTTATCTCCTCGGTTGCGCCCATTTCCTCGCTCGCTCCATCGTCGCCACGCACCCATCTCCTCCCCTCCTCCCGGCGCCGTCCCGCCCCCATCTCCTCCCCGGCCTCTGCCGCGACGGCTGATCCGGTGCACAACCGCCGTCAGGCTCCTGTCGCACGGCCGCCACGTCCATGCCCACGCCACCGCTGCTCTCTATCCCCAACCTCCCACCATCTCCCCGACTCCACAAGTCATCACTGGGCCTACCCCGCGCGTCATGTGCCTACGCCACCCCATCCCGTCGCATCTCCCCACACCGCCACCTCTGGTCACCGCCGCCGCTCATCAAATGGAAGATCCATCGTCGCCGGCTACTACATCGACAAGTGGACTTCTCGTGAGTGCGTCCTTTGACCGTTCCAAGGAAAGTTTCCGCTGGGGCAATCATCCTCTTTTCTCTCTCAATTTCGTTCAAACAATATAGCATGAGATCAGTTACTATGGAAAATGAAAAATTCCTTCTCTGAAGTCCTAATTTGATGGACAGAAGCCTTCAAAAATACCAAATTCTCATCTAATTTTGTTGTGTATGAGTGCCCTCAACTTGTTTGTAATTATACCTATGAGACTGAATAAATTCTTTTCAATTGTATGTGTATGTGACAGATTCCTGATCACGGTGCCGTAATTGCGCTCATCCTCTATCAAGTCCATCAGAACTGAAGTGTATTGCTCCATTTCGGTTGTTATTCTTAAATTGTGTGATATGTGGTAATCGATTGTACATCACCAATGGCATGAGATTGACATCGACGTACACTGTTTCAGCTACATATCGTGAAAGGGCCTCAAGACCTTCCGAGAGCTACACAAACATGGCGTCATCTATCTTGGGGCTGACCATTCAGGTAACTTACGTTTTCTTCTGTTTTTGGCCTTGGGACCAGTTGGCATGAGGAGTATTTTGTTCAGAGGAAGTATAAAGTCCAAACCTTATGAAGGAAATATGCCCTAGAGGCAATAATAAAGTTATTATTTTATTTCCTTATATCATGATAAATGTTTATTATTCATGCTAAATTGTATTAAACGGAAGCTTAGTACATGTGTGAATACATAGACAAACTGAGTGTCCCTAGTACGCCTCTACTAGACTAGCTCGTTAATCAAAGATGGTTAAGTTTCCTAGCCATAGACATGTGTTGTCATTTGATGAACGGGATCACATCATTAGAGAATGATGTGATGGACAAGACCCATCCATTAGCTTAGCACTATGATCATTTAGTTTATTGCAATTGCTTTCTTCATGACTTATACATGTTCCTATGACTCTAAGATTATGCAACTCCCGAACAACGGAGGAACACTTAGTGTTCTATCAAACGTCAGAATGTAACTGGGTGATTATAAAGATGCTCTACAGGTGTCTCCGATGGTGTCTGTTGAGTTGGCATAGATCGAGATAAGGATTTGTCACTCCGATTGTCGGAGAGGTATCTCTGGGCCCTCTCGGTAATGCACATCACTATAAGCTCTGCAAGCAATGTGACTAATGATTTAGTTGCGGGATGATGCATTACGGAACAAGTAAAGAGACTTGCCAGTAACGAGATTGAACTAGGTATGATAATACCGACGATCGAATCTCGGGCAAGTAACATACCGATGACAAAGGGAACAACGTATGTTGTTGTGCGGTTTGACCGATAAAGATCTTCGTAGAATATGTAGGAGCCAATATGAGCATCCAGGTTCCGCTATTGGTTATTGACCGGAGAGGTGTCTCAGTCATGTCTACATAGTTCTGGAAACCGTAGGGTCCGCACGCTTAACGTTCAATGACGATTGGTATTATGAGTTTATGTGATTTGATGTACTGAAGGTTGTTGGGTGTCTCGGATGAGATCACGGACATGACAAGGAGTCTCGAAATGGTCGAGACATAAAGATTGATATATTGGACCATGTTGTTCGGACACCGGAAGTGTTCCGGAGAGTTTCGGATAAAACCGGAGTGCCGGAGGGTTACCGGACCCCCCCCCCCCCCCCCAGAAGTTATGGGCCGTAGTAGGATTTAGGGAGAGAGAGAGGGAAGAAGCCAAGAGGTGGCGCGTGCCCCCCCAAAGGGAGTCCGAATAGGACTAGGGGAGAGGGGCGCGGCCCCTCTTTCCCTCTCCCTCTCCTTCTTCTCCTAGTTGGACTAGGAAAGGGGGAAACCTACTCCTACTAGGAGTAGGAATTCCCCCTTGTGGCCGGTCGGCCTCCTCCTCCCATCCTTTATATACGGGTGAGGGGACACCTCATAGACACACAAGTTGATCTTTAGCCGTGTGCGGCGCCCCCCTCCACAGTTTTCCACCTCGGTCATATTATCGTAGTGCTTAGGCGAAGCCGTGCGTCGGTAACTTCATCATCACCGTCGCCACGCCATCGTGCTGATGAAACTCTCCCTCGGCCTCAGCTGGATCAAGAGTTCGAGGGACGTCACCGAGCTGAACGTGTGCAGATCGCGGAGGTGCCGTGCGTTCGGTACTTTGAATGGTTGGATCGCGAAGATGTTTGACTACATCAACCGCGTTACTAAACGCTTCCGCTTTTGGTCTACGAGGGTATGTGGACACACTCTCCCCGCTCGTTGCTATGCTTCTCCTAGATAGATCTTGCGTGATCGTAGGAAATTTTTGAAATACTACGTTCCCTAACAGTGGCATCCGAGCCAGGTCTATGCGTAGATGTTACATGCACGAGTAGAACACAAAGAGTTGTGGGCGATAATAGTCATACTACTTAACAGCATGTCATACTTTGATCCGGCTGTATTGTTGGATGAAGCGGCCTAGACCGACATTACATGACCGCTTTCATGAGACTGGTTCTACCGTCGTGCTTTGCACACAGGTAGCTAGTGGGTGTCTGTTTCTCCAACTTTAGTTGAATCGAGTGTGACTACGCCCGGTCCTTGTTGAAGGTTAAAACGACACACTTGACGAAAAAATCGTTATGGTTTTTGATGCGTAGGTAAGAACGGTTCTTGCTAGAAGCCCGTAGCAGCCACGTAAAAATTGCAACAACAAAGTAGAGGACGTCTAACTTGTTTTTGCAGGGCTTGCTGTGATGTGATATGGTCAAGACGTGATGATATATAATTTGTTGTATGAGATGATCATGTTTTGTAACAGTTATGGGCAACTGGCAGGAGCCATATGGTTGTCGCTTTATTATATGAAATGCAATCGCCATGTAATTGCTTTACTTTATCACTAAGTGGTAGCAATAGTCGACGAAGCAATAGTTGGCGAGACGACAACGATGTTTCGATGGAGATCAAGGTGTCAAGCCGGTGACAATGGTGATCATTACGGTGCTTTGGAGATGGAGATCAAAGGCACAAGATGATGATGGCCATATCATATCACTTATTTTTATTGCATGTGATGTTTATCCTTTATGCATCTTACTTTACTTAGTACGGCGGTAGCATTATAAGATGATCCCTCACTAAATTTTAAGGTATAAGTGTTCTCCCTGAGTATGCACCGTTGCGACAGTTCGTCGTGCCGAGACACCACGTGATGATCGGGTGTGATAATCTCTACGTTCACATACAACGGGTGCAAGCCAGTTTTGCACACGCAGAATACTCGGGTTAAACTTGACGAGCCTAGCATATGCAGATATGGCCTCGGAACACTGAGACCGAAAGGTCGAGCGTGAATCATATAGTAGATATCATCAACATAGTGATGTTCACCATTGAAAACTACTTCATCGCACGTGATGATCGGACGTGGTTTAGTTGATATGGATCACGTGATCACTTAGATGATTAGAGGGATGTCTATCTAAGTGGGAGTTCTTAAGTAATATGATTAATTGAACTTTAATTTATCATGAACTTAGTCCTGATAGTTTTTGCATATCTATGTTGTAGATCAATAGCTCGCGTATAGCTCCCCTGTTTTATTTTTGATATGTTCCTAGAGAAAAATAAGTTGAAAGATGATAGTAGCAATGATGCGGACTGGGTCCGTGATCTGAGGATTATCGTCATTGCTGCACAGAAGAATTATGTCCTTGATGCACCGCTAGGTGACGGACCTATTGCAGAAGCAAATGCAGACGTTATGAATGTTTGGCAAGCTCGGTATGATGACTACTTTATAGTTTAGTGCGCTATGCTCTATGGCTTAAAACCGGGACTTTAAAAATGGTTTGAACGACAAGGAGCATATAAGATGTCCCAAGATCTGAAATTGGTATTTCAGACTCATGCCCAAGTCAAGAGGTATGAGACCACTGACAAGTATTTTGCCTACAAGATGGAGGAGAATAACTCAACCAGTGAGCATGTGCTCAGAATGTCTGAGTACTACAATCCCTTGAATCAAGTGGGAGTTAATCTTCCAGATAAGATAGTGATTGACAGAGTTTTCTAGTCACTATCACCAAGTTACTGGAACTTCGTGATGAACTATAATATGCAAGGGATGACGAAAACGATTCCCCGAGCTCTTCGCGATGCTGAAATCGGCAAAGGTAGTAATCAAGAAAAGCATCAAGTGTTGATGGTTGACAAGACCACTAGTTTCAAGTAAAAGGGAAAGGAAAAGAAAGGGAACTTCAAGAAGAATGGCAAGAAAGTTACCACTCACATGAAGAAGCCCAAAGCTAGACCCAAGCCTGAAACTGAGTGCTTCTACTGCAAAGGAAATGGTCACTGGAAGCGGAACTGCCCCAAGTACTTGGCGGATAAGAAGGATGGCAAAGTGAACAAAAGTATATATGATATACATGTTATTGATGTGTAGTTTACTAGTGTTCATAGTAGCCCCTGGGTATTTGATACTGGTTCAGTTGCTATGATTAGTAACTTGAAACAGGAGTTACAAAATGAACAGAGACTAGTTGAGGGCGAGGTGACGATATGTGTTGGAAGTGATTCCAAGGTTGATAAGATCACCATCGCACACTCCCTTTACCTTCGGATTAGTGTTGAACCTAAAATAAATGGTATTTGGTGTTTGCGTTGAGCATAATATGATTGGATCATGTTTATTGCAATACGGTTATTAATTTAAGTAAAAAGAATAGTGATTATTCTGTTTACATGAATAAAACCTTTTGTGGTCATACACCCAAGTTGAATGGTTTATTGAATCTCGATCGTAGTGATGCACATATTCATAATATTGAAGCCAAAAGATGCAAAAGTTAATAATGATAGTGCAACTTATTTGTGGCACTGCCGTTTAGGTCATATTGGTGTAAAGCGCATGAAGAAATTCCATACTGATGGGCTTTTGGAATCACTTGATTATGAATCACTTGATGCTTGAGAACCATTCCTCATGGGCAAGATGGATAAAACTCCGTTCTCCGGAACAATGGAGCGAGCAACTGACTTATTAGAAATAATACATACTGATGTATGCGGTCCGATGAGTGTTGAGGCTCGCGGCGGGTATCGTTATTTTTCTGACCTTCACAGATGATTTGAGCAGATATGGGTATATCTACTTGATGAAACATAAGTCTGAAACATTTGAAAAGTTCAAAGAATTTCAGAGTGAAGTGGAAAATCATCGTAACAAGAAAATAAAGTTTCTGCACCTGATCGTGGAGGTGAATATTTGAGTTATGAGTTTGGTCTTCATTTGAAATAGTGCGGAATAGTTTCACAACTCACGCCACCTGGAACACCACAACATAATGGTGTGTCCGAACGCCGTAACCGCACTTTATTAGATATGGTGTGATCTATGATGTCTCTTACCGATTTACCACTATAGTTTTGGGGTTATGCATTAGAGACAACTGCATTCACGTTAAATAGGGCACCATCTAAATCCGTTGAGACGACACCGTATGAACTATGGTTTGGCAAGAAACATAAGCTGTCTATTCTTAAAAGTTTGGGGTTGCGATGCTTATGTGAAGAAGCCTCAACCTGATAAGCTCAAACCCAAATCAGAGAAATGTGTCTTCATAGGATACCCAAAAGAAACTGTTGGGTACACCTTCTATCACAGATCCGAAGGTAAGATATTCGTTGCTAAGAATGGATCCTTTCTAGAGAAGGAGTTTCTCTCGAAAGAAGTGAGTGGGAGGAAAGTAGAACTTGATGAGGTAATTGTACCTGCTCCCTTATTGGAAAGTAGTTCATCACAGTAATCAGTTCTAGTGATGCCTACACCAATTAGTGAGGAAGTTAATGATGATGATCATGAAACTTCAGATCAAGTTACTATCGAACCTCGTAGGTCAACCAGACTACGTTCCGCACCAGAGTGGTACGGTAATCCTGTTATGGAAGTCATGTTACTAGACCGTGACGAACCTACGAACTATGAGGAAGCGATGATGAGCCCAGATTCCGCGAAATGGCGCGAGGCCATGAAATCTGAGATGGGATCCATGTATGAGAACAAACTATGGACTTTGATTGACTCTCCCAATGATCGGCGAGCCATTGAGAAGAAATGGATCTTCAAGAGGAAGACAGACGCTGATAGTAGTGTTGCTATCTACAAAGCTCGAATTGTCGCAAAAGGTTTTCGACAAGTCCAAGGTGTTGACTACGATAAGATTTTCTCACTCGTAGCGATGCTTAAGTCTGTTCTAATCATGTTAGCAGTTGCCACATTTTATGAAATCTGGCAAATGAATGTCAAAACTATAATCCTTAATGGATTTCTTAAAGAAGAGTTGTATATGATGCAACAAGAAGGTTTGGTCAATCCTAAAGGTGCTAACAAAGTGTGCAAGCTACAGCGATCCATCTATGGACTGGTGCAAGCATCTCGGAGTTGAAATATACGCTTTGATAAGGTGATCAAAGCATATGGTTTTATACAGACTTTTGGTGAAGCCTGTATTTACAAGAAAGTGAGTGGGAGCGCTACAGCCTTTCTGATAAGTATATGTGAATGACATATTTTTGATCAGAAACTATGTAGAATTTTCTGGAAAGCATAAAGGAGTGTTTGAAAGGAGTTTTTTCAAAGAAAGACCTCCATGAAGGTGCTTACATATTGAGCATCAAGATCTATAAATATAGATCAAGACACTTGATAAGTTTTTTCAATAAGTACATACCTTGACAAGTTTTTGAAGTAGTTCAAAATGGAATAGTCAAAGAAGGAGTTCTTGCCTGTGTTGCTGTTGGGGAACGTAGTAATTTAAAAAAAATTCCTACGCACACGCAAGATCATGGTGATGCATAGCAACGAGAGGGGAGAGTGTTGTCCACGTACCCTCGTAGACCGACAGCGGAAGCGTTATCACAACGCGGTTGATGTAGTCGTACGTCTTCACGATCCGACCGATCAAGTACCGAACGTATGGCACCTCCGAGTTCTACACACGTTCAGCTCGATGACGTCCCTCGAACTCCGATCCAGCCGAGTGTTGAGGGAGAGTTTCGTCAGCACGACGGCGTGGTGACGATGATGATGTTCCACCGACGCAGGGCTTCGCCTAAGCTCCGCCACGGTATTATCGAGGTGTAATATGGTGGAGGGGGGCACCGCACACGGCTAAAATATCGTATATCAATTGTCGTGTCGTTGGGGTGCCCCTGCCCCCGTATATAAAGGAGCAAGGAGGAGAGGGCCGGCGAAGGGGAGGTGGCGCGCCCAAGGGGGGAGTCCTACTCCCACCGGGAGTAGGACTCCTCCTTTCCTTGTGGGAGTAGGAGAAGGGAAGGGGGAAGGAGAAAGAAGGAAGGGGGCGCCCCCCTTCCCTAGTCCAATTCGGACCAGATCATGGGGAGGGGCGCGGCCACCTTTTGAGGCCTTTCTCTCCTTTCCCGTATGGCCCATTAAGGCCCAATACGAATTCCCGTAACTCTCCGGTACTCCGAAAAATACCCGAATCACTCGGAACCTTTCCGAAGTCCGAATATAGTCGTCCAATATATCGATTTTTACGTCTCGGCTATTTCGAGACTCCTCGTCATGTTCCCGATCTCATCCGGGACTCCGAACTCCTTCGGTACATCAAAACTCAATAAAACTGTCCTCGTAACGTTAAGCGTGCGGACCCTACGGGTTCGAGAACTATGTAGACATGACCGAGATACCTCTCCGGTCAATAACCAATAGCGGGACCTGGATGCCCATATTGGCTCCCACATATTTTACGAAGATCTTTATCGGTCAGACCGCATAACAACATACGTTGTTCCCTTTGTCATCGGTATGTTACTTGCCCGAGATTCGATCGTCGGTATCTCGATACCTAGTTCAATCTCGTTACCGGCAAGTCTCTTTACTCGTTCCGTAATACATCATCCCGCAACTAACTCATTAGTCACAATGCTTGCAAGGCTTATAGTGATGTGCATTATCGAGTGGGCCCAGAGATACCTCTCCGACAATCGGAGTGACAAATCCTAATCTCGAAATACGCCAACCCAACAAGTACCTTTGGAGACACCTGTAGAGCACCTTTATAATCACCCATTTATGTTGTGACGTTTGGTAGCACACAAAGTGTTCCTCCGGTAAACGGGAGTTGCATAATCTCATAGTCATAGGAACATGTATAAGTCATGAAGAAAGCAATAGCAACATACTAAACGATCGAGTGCTAAGCTAACGGAATGGGTCAAGTCAATCACGTCATTCTCCTAATGAGGTGATCCCGTTAATCAAATGACAACTCATGTCTATGGCCAGGAAACATAGCCATCTTTGATTAACAAGCTAGTCAAGTAGAGGCATACTAATGACACTCTGTTTGTCTATGTATTCACACATGTATTATGTTTCCGGTTAATACAATTCTAGCATGAATAATAAACATTTATCATGATATAAGGAAATATATAATACTTTATTATTGCCTCTAGGGCATATTTCCTTCAGTCTCCCACTTGCACTAGAGTCAATAATCTAGTTCACATCGCCATTTGATTTAACATCAATAATTCACATCACCATGTGATTAACACCCGTAGTTCACATCTCTATGTGACCAACACTCAAAGGGTTTACTAGAGTCAATAATCTAGTTCACATCGCTATGTGATTAACACCCAAAGAGTACTAAGGTGTGATCATGTTTTGATTGTGAGATAATTTTAGTCAACGGGTCTGTCACATTCAGATCCGTAAGTATTTTGCAAATTTCTATGTCTACAATGCTCTGCATGGAGCTACTCTAGCTAATTGCTCCCACTTTCAATATGTATCTAGACCGAGACTTAGAGTCATCTAGATTTAGTGTCAAAACTTGCATCGACGTAACCCTTCACGACGAACCTTTTGTCACTTCCATAATCGAGAAACATATCCTTATTCCACTAAGGATAATTTTGACCGCTGTCCAGTGATCTACTCCTAGATCACTATTGTACTCCCTTGCCAAAATCAGTGTAGGGTATACAATAGATCTGGTACACAGCATGGCATATTTTATAGAACCTATGGCCAAGGCATAGGGAATGACTCTCTATGACGCCCGGATAATTAGACTACAGTAATTCCCTGCTATTGATGCCACGTCACCTCTGACACTGTAGTTAATCCCGCGTTAGTTCAAAAACCAATTGAAATTCAAAATTGAATAAAAGGCAAACAACAAAAGTTTTCAAACTTTAAAACTAAAATGTTCGGGTTGTGCCAAATAATGCGTAGATAATTATGGTGGAGAACCACACTTTTATAAAATGTTCAAATATTCAAATGGTAATAAAACAGTAGCAAAACTATTATTTAAATACTTTAAATACTCAACAATTACAAAATATTTTATTTTAGGTGCCAAGTTAGTTGTGGCAGTGGACTAATTAGTAATACTAATTTAGGTGCTCATTTGGCATTTTACAAAACTAAAATAAAATGTAACTAAAATAAAACAGAAAAGAAACACAAAAAATGAAAAGAAAACCCCCGGCCAATTGGGCTTTGGCCCACCAGGCCGCAACCCACTGGGCCGCCAGGCCGGCCCACCCTGCCGCGCACCTTCCCCCACTCCCCCTTATCCACTCCCTCCCCCAAACCCTAACCTACCCCACGCACCCGATCCCCCCCACTTTCCTTGGCGCCCCCTCTCCCCCATCTGGACGCGCCGCCCCCGATCCCGTCGTCATCGCCGACGGCCGGTGCCGCCTCGCCGAGCCTGACGCCGCCCGGTGCCGCCCCGCGCCCCTGACGCCGGCGCTCATCCCCGGCGCCACCCCGACGCCCCACCTCGTCGCTCGCTGGACTGCCCCGCCCCGCCTCTCCATCGCCGGCCGACCCCGGACCTTACCGCCGTCCGCCTCGTCCTCCTCCCCGTCGGCGCCATCGCGCCTCACCACCAAACTCCCCTGCAACGGGGGTGAGAACCCCATTCCCCCTGCTTCCCTTTCCCCGCCGTCCCGCACATCCACCGTCGTGCTCGGCCATCGCCAACCTCGCAGCCCGCGCGCCTCGCTCCCTACGGCCTCGCCCGCGGTTGCTGCTGCCACGCTCAGCACGCCGGCCACCCCTGTCCCCTGCCCCGCCCGCCGTTTCGCACCTCCCTTGCCGATGCTTGCCCGTGCGCAGGGCTGCTGCTGTGCCTGGCTGTCGCGCGTCTCCGCGCCCCTGTGCACTCCGCCGGCGCCGCCGCGTCCCTTCCCCGCTCGCGCCACGCCCGTGTTCGCCCTGCCCAGCGCTCGCTGGCCGCCGGCCATCTGCCAACCACGCTCCGGCCACGGCCTCGCCCACAGTCGTGTGTGCGTGAGCGTGTGTTTGGCCGGTTGTGCCCCTGACCACCAGGGGCTGTTAAGAACGAAAAAAAAGAAATGAACAAATTTAAATGTTAAATAAAATAATTAGTATGCTAATTAATTACTTAATTAGGTAATTAGCATAATATAACTCAATGACAGATGGGCTCCGCTGTTAATTAAGCAAGATTTTCTAAACTACTAAAGTTAGAGTCAATGACATGCGGTCCCACTTCTACTATTCACTGGTTGACTAGTCTCTGTTGACTTGGTCAACTGGGCCCTCTGGCCCATCTGTCAGCCGCATGTGCATAGTGGTGGGTGCACTTCTGTGTACTCGTAGCATTTGCTGATTATTTTCATAGTAATAATCATAGTATTAGAAAATCAATTAAAACTTTGAAAAATTAATATAAAATAAACCGTAGCTCGGATTAAAATACTTTGTACATGAAAGTTGCTCAGAACGATGATACGAATCCGAATACGCAGCCCGTTCGTCCACCACACATCCCTAACCCATCGAACTCGCAACTTTCCCCCTCCGTTTCATCTGTCCGAAAACGCGAAACATCGGGAATACTTTCCCGGATGTTTCCCCCCTTCGCCGGTACCACCTACTGCCGCGTTAGGACACACCTAGCACTGCTCATTGTCATGTCACGCATCGTCATGCTTATGTTTGCATTGTATTTACTGTTTCTTCCCCCTCTTCTCTCCGGTAGACTACGAGACCGACACTGCTGCTGCCCAGTTCGACTACGGAGTTGACGACCCCTCCTACTTGCCAGAGCAACCAGGCAAGCCCCCCCCTTGATCACCAGATATCGCCTATTCATCTCTATACTGCTTGCATTAGAGTAGTGTAGCATGTTACTGCTTTCCGTTAATCCTATACTGATGCATAGCCTGCCCTTGCTTCTACTGTTGTTACCTTTACCTGCAATCCTACATGCTTAGTATAGGATGCTAGTTATCCATCAGTGGCCCTACATTCCTGTTCGTCTGCTGTGCTATACTATCGGGCCGTGATCACTTGGGCGGTGATCACGGGTATATACTTATATACTCTATACATGACACATGCGATGACTAAAGTCGGGTCGGCTCGTAGGAGTACCCGCAAGTGGATCTTTGTGGCGGAGCGACAGGGCAGGTTGAGACCGCCTAGGTGAGAGGTGGGCCTGGCCCTGGACGGCGTCCGCGGTTACTTCGACATAAAACGCTTAACGAGTTCTTGGTATTTGATCTGAGTCTGGCCATTTGGTCTATACGCACTAACCATCTACGCGGGAGTAGTTATGAGTATCCCGGCGTCGTGGTATCAGCCGAAGCCTTCGTGACATCAGCGACTGAGTGGCGCGCGCTGGATTGGACTGGAACGCCACTAGGCTAGGTCTGCTTCCGGCCGCGTACGCAACGTGCAGGTGTGCATAGGGTGATGGGCCCAGACCCCTGCGTGCATAGGGTTAGCCGGCGTGCTGACCTCTCTGTTGTGCTTAGGTGGGGCTGTGACGTGTTGATCTTCCGACGCCGGGAATGACCCAGAAAAGTGTGTCCAGCCAAATGGGATCGAGCGTGTTGGGTTATGTGGTGCACCCCTGCAGGGAAGTTTATCTATTCGAATAGCCGTGTCCCTCGATAAAAGGACGACCCGGAGTTGTACCTTGACCTTATGATAACTAGAACCGGATACTGAATAAAATACACCCTTCCAGGTGCCAGATACAACCCGGTGATCGCTCTCTAACAGGGCGACGAGGAGGGGATCGCCGGGTAGGATTATGCTACGCGATGCTACTTGGAGGACTTCGATCTACCCTCTTCTACATGCTGCAAGATGGAGATGGCCAGAAGCGTAGTCTTCGACATGACTAGCTATCCCCCCCTTATTCTGGCATTCTGCAGTTCAGTCCACCGATATGGTCCTTTACACATATACCCATGCATATGTAGTGTAGCTCCTTGCTTGCGAGTACTTTGGATGAGTACTCACGGTTGCTTTTCTCCCTCTTTTCCCCTTTATATACCTGGTTGTCGCAACCAGATGCTGCAGTCCAGGAGCTAGAGATCCCGAGGATGATTCTACATGGAGTTCGGCTTCGAGGAGTAGTTAGGAGATCCCAGGCAGGAGGCCTTGCCTTTTCGATCGTTGCTACTTTTGTGCTAGCCTTCTTAAGGCAACCTTATTTAACTTATGTCTGTACTCAGATATTGTTGCTTCCGCTGACTCGTCTATGATCGAGCAATTGTATTCGAGTACTCGAGGCCCCTGGCTTTTATTATGATGCTTGTATGACTTATTTATGTTGTAGAGTTGTGTTGTGATATCTTCCCGTGAGTCCCTGATCTTGATCGCACACATTTGCGTGCATGATTAGTGTACGGTCAAATCGGGGGCGTCACACTCTCATTCTCTTTCTATCTTCTGCCATGGTCGGGCTTTGAGTCTTACTCAATTTCATACCTTGTAACACAGGCAAGAACTCTTTCTTTGACAGTTCTATTTTGAACTACTTCAAAATCTTGTTAAGGTATGTACTCATTGAAAAAACTTATCAAGCATCTTGATCTATCTCTATAGATCTTGATGCTCAATGTAAGCAGCTTCACCGAGGTCTTTCTTTGAAAAACTCCTTTCAAACACTCCTTTATGCTTTGCAGAATAATTCTACATTATTTCCGATCAACAATATGTCATTCACATATACTTATCAGAAATGCTGTAGTGCTCCCACTTACTTTCTTGTAAATACAAGCTTCACCGCAAGTCTGTATAAAACTATATCCTTTGATCAACTTATCAAAGCGTATATTCCAACTCCGAGATGCTTGCACCAGTCCATAGATGGATCGCTGGAACTTGCATATTTTGTTAGCACTTTTAGGATTGACAAAACCTCCTGGTTGCATCATATACAACTCTTCTTTAATAAATCCCTTAAGGAATGCAGTTTTGTTTATCCATTTGCCATATTTCATAAAATGCGGCAATTGCTAACATGATTCAGACAGATTTAAGCATAGATACGAGTGAGAAACTCTCATCGTAGTCAACACCTTGAACTTGTCGAAAACCTTTTGCGACAATTCTAGCTTTGTAGATAGTAACACTACTATCACTGTCTTCCTCTTGAAGATCCATTTAATCTCAATGGCTCGCCGATCATTGGGCAAGTCAATCAAAGTCCACACTTTGTTCTCATACATGGATCTCATCTCACATTTCATGGCCTCAAGCCATTTTGCGGAATCTGGGCTCACCATCGCTTCTTCATAGTTCGTAGGTTCGTCATGGTCTAGTAACATAACTTCCAGAACAGGATTACCGTACCACTCTGGTGCGGATCTTACTCTGGTTTACCTACGAGGTTTGGTAGTAACTTGATCTGAAGTTACACGATCATCATCATTAACTTCCTCACTAATTGGTGTAGAAGTCACAGGAACAGATTTCTGTGATGAACTACTTTCCAATAAGGGAGCAGGTACAGTTACCTCATCAAGTTCTACTTTCCTCCCACTCACTTCTTTCGACAGAAACTCCTTCTCTAGAAAGGATCCATACTAAGCAACGAATGTCGTGCCTTCGGATCTGTGATAGAAGGTGTACCCAACTGTCTCCTTTGGGTATCCTATGAAGACACATTTCTCCGATTTGGGTTTGAGCTTATCAGGATGAAACTTTTTCACATAAGCATTGCAACCCCAAACTTTAAGAAACGACAACTTTGGTTTCTTGCCAAACCACAGTTCATAAGGCGTCGTCTCAACGGATTTTGATGGTGCCCTATTTAACGTGAATGTAGCTGTCTCTAATGCATAACCCCAAAACGATAGTGGTAAATTGGTAAGAGACATCATAGATTGCACTATAACCAATAAAGTATGGTTATGACGTTCGGACACACCATTATGCTGTGGTGTTCCAGGTGGCGTGAGTAGTGAAACTATTTCACATTGTTTTAACTGAAGGCCAAACTCGTAACTCAAATACTCTTCTCTACGATCAGATCGTAGAAACTTTATTTTTCTTATTACGATGATTTTCCACTTCACTCTGAAATTATATGAACTTTTCAAATGTTTCAGACTTATGTTTCATTAAGTAGATATATCCATATCTGCTCAAATCATCTGTGAAGGTGAGAAAATAACGATATCCGCCACGAGCCTCAATATTCATTGGATCACATATATCTGTATGTATGACTTCCAACAAATCTGTTGCTCTCTCCATAGTTCCGGAGAATGGCGTTTTAGTCATCTTGCCCATGAGGCACGGTTCGCAAGTATCAAGTGATTCATAATCAAGTGATTCCAAAATCCCATCAGTATGGAGTTTCTTCATGCGCTTTACACCAATATGACCTAAACGGCAGTGCCATAAATAAGTTGCACTATCATTATTAACTTTGCATCTTTTGGCTTCAATATTATGATTATGTGTATCACTACGATCGAGATCGAACAAACCATTTTCGTTGGTGTGTATGACCATAGAAGGTTTTTTTTCATGTAAACAGAACAACAATTGTTCTCTAACTTCAATGAATAACCGTATTGCAAAAAACATGATCAAATCATATTCATGCTCAACGCAAACACCAAATAACACTTATTTAGTTTCAACACTAATCCCGAAAGTACAGGGAGTGTGCGATGATGATCATATCAATCTTGGAACTACTTCCAACACACATCGTCACCTCGCCTTTTACTAGTCACTGTTTATTCTGCAACTCCCGTTTCGAGTTACTACTCATAGCAACTGAACCAGTATAAAATACCGAGGGGTTGCTATAAACACTAGTAAAGTACACATCAATAACATGTATATCCAATATACCTTTGTTCACTTTGCCATCCTTCTTATCCACCAAATAGTTGGGGTAGTTCCGCTTCCAGTGACCAGTCCCTTTGCAGTAGAAGCACTTAGTCTCAGGCTTAGGACCAGACTTAGGCTTCTTCACTTCAGCAGCAACTTGCTTGCCGTTTTTCTTGAAGTTCCCCTTCTTCCCTTTGCCCTTTTCTTGAAACTAGTGGTCTCGTCAACCATCAACACTTGATGTTTTTCTTGATTTCTACCTTCGTCGATTTCAGCATCACGAAGAGCTCGGGAATTACTTTCGTCATCCCTTGCATACTATAGTTCATCACGAAGTTCTACTAACTTGGTGATGGTGACTAGAGAATTCTGTCAATCACTATTTTATCTGGAAGATTAACTCCCACTTGATTCAAGCGATTGTAGTGCCCAGACAATCTGAGCACATGCTCACTAGTTGAGCGATTCTCCTCCATCTTTTAGCTATAGAACTTGTTGGAGACTTCATATCTCCCAACTCGGGTATTTGCTTGAAATATTAACTTCAACTCCTGGAACATCTTATATGGTCCATGACATTTAAAACGTCTTTGAAGTCCCGATTCTAAGCCGTTAAGCATGGTGCACTAAACTATCAAGTAGTCATCATATTGAGCTAGCCAAACGTTCGTAACGTCTGCATCTGCTCCTGCAATAGGTCTGTCACCTAGCGGTGCATCAAGGACATAATTTTTGTGTGCAGCAATGAGGATAATCCTCAGATCACGGATCCAATCCGCATATTTGCTACTAACATCTTTCAACATGATTTTTCTCTAGGAACATATCAAAAATAAACACAGGGAAGCAACAACGCGAGCTATTGATCTACAACATAATTTGCAAAATACTATCAGGACTAAGTTCATGATAAATTTAAGTTCAATTAATCATATTACTTAAGAACTCCCACTTAGATAGACATCCCTCTAATCATCTAAGTGATTACGTGATCCAAATCAACTAAACCATGTACGATTAACACGTGAGATGGAGTAGTTTCAATGGTGAACATCACTATGTTGATCATATCTACTATATGATTCACGCTCGACCTTTCGGTCTCTGTGTTCCGAGGCCATATCTGTATATGCTAGGCCCGTCAAGTTTAACCTGAGTATTCCGCGTGTGCAACTGTTTTGCACCAGTTGTATTTGAACGTAGAGCCTATCACACCCGATTAACACGTGGTGTCTCAGCACGAAGAACTTTCGCAACGGTGCATACTCAGGGAGAACACTTTATCTTGAAATTTTAGTGAGAGATCATCTTATAATGCTACCGTCAATCAAAGCAAGATAAGATGCATAAAGGATTAACATCACATGCAATCAATATAAGTGATATGATATGGCCATCATCATCTTGTGCTTGTGATCTCCATCTCCAAAGCACTGTGCTCGTGATCTCCATCTCCGAAGCACCTTCATGATCACCATCGTCACCGGCGCGACACCTTGATCTCCAGCGTAGTATCGTTGTCGTCTCGCCAACTTATTGCTTTTATGACTATCGCTACCGCTTAGTGATAAAGTAAAACTATTACATGGCGATTGCATTTCATACAATAAAGCGACAACCATATGGCTCCTGCCAGTTGCCGATAACTCGGTTACAAAACATGATCATCTCATACAACAAATTATATCACATCATGTCTTGACCATATCACATCACAACATGCCCTGCAAAAACAAGTTAGACGTCGTCTACTTTGTTGTTGCAAGTTTTACGTGGCTGCTACGGGCTTAGCAAGAACCGTTCTTACCTACGCATCAAAACCACAACGATAGTTTGTCAAGTTGGTGTTGTTTTAACATTCGCAAGCACCGGGCGTAGCCACACTCGGTTCAACTAAAGTGAGAGAGACAGACACCCGCCGGTCACCTTTAAGCAACGAGTGCTCGCAATGGTGAAACCAGTCTCGCGTAAGCGTACGCGTAATGTCGGTCCGGGCCGCTTCATCTCACAATACCGCTGAAACAAAGTATGACATGCTGGTAAGCAGTATGACTTATATCGCCCACAACTCACTTGTGTTCTACTCGTGCATAGCATCAACGCATAAAACCAGGCTCGGATGCCACTGTTGGGGAACGTAGTAATTTCAAAAAATTTCCTACGCACACGCAAGATCATGGTGATGCATAGCAAAGAGAGGGGAGAGCATTGTCCACGTACCCTCGTAGACCGACAGCGGAAGCGTTATCACAACGCGGTTGATGTAGTCGTACGTCTTCACGATCCGACCGATCAAGTACCGAACGTTCGGCACCTCCGAGTTCTACACACGTTCAGCTCGATGACGTCCTCGAACTCCGATCCAGCCGAGTGTTGAGGGAAAGTTTCGTCAGCACGACGGCGTGGTGACGATGATGATGTTCCACCGACGCAGGGCTTCGCCTAAGCTCCGCAACGGTATTATCGAGGTGTAATATGGTGGAGGGGGGCACCGCACACGGCTAAAATATCGTATATCAATTGTCGTGTCGTTGGGGTGCCCCCCTGCCCCCGTATATAAAGGATCAAGGAGGAGAGGGCCGGCCAAGGGGAGGTGGCGCGCCCAAGGGGGGAGTCCTACTCCCACCGGGAGTAGGACTCCTCCTTTCCTTGTGGGAGTAGGAGAAGGGAAGGGGGAAGGAGAAAGAAGGAAGGGGGCACCCCCCTTCCCTAGTCCAATTCGGACCAGATCATGGGGAGGGGCGCGGCCACCTTTTGAGGCCTTTCTCTCCTTTCCCGTATGGCCCATTAAGGCCCAATACGAATTCTAGTAACTCTCCGGTACTCCGAAAAATACCCGAGTCACTCGGAACCTTTCCGAAGTCCGAATATAGTCGTCCAATATATCGATTTTTACGTCTCGGCCATTTCGAGACTCCTCGTCATGTCCCCAATCTCATTCGGGACTCCGAACTCCTTCGGTACATCAAAACTCAATAAAACTGTCATCGTAACGTTAAGCGTGCGGACCCTACGGGTTCGAGAACTATGTAAACATGACCGAGATACCTCTCTGGTCAATAACCAATAGCGGGACCTGGATGCCCATATTGGCTCCCACATATTCTACGAAGATCTTTATCGGTCAGACCGTATAACAACATACGTTGTTCCCTTTGTCATCGGTATGTTACTTGCCCGAGATTCGATCGTCGGTATCTCGATACCTAGTTCAATCTCGTTACCGGCAAGTCTCTTTACTCGTGCCGTAGTACATCATCCCGCAACTAACTCATTAGTCACAATGCTTGCAAGGCTTATAGTGATGTGCATTACCGAGTGGGCCCAGAGATACCTCTCCGAAATCGGAGTGACAAATCCTAATCTCAAAATACGCCAACCCAACAAGTACCTTTGGAGACACCTGTAGAGCACCGTTATAATCACCCATTTACGTTGTGACGTTTGGTAGCACACAAAGTGTTCCTCCGGTAAACGGGAGTTGCATAATCTCATAGTCATAGGAACATGTATAAGTCATGAAGAAAGCAATAGCAACATACTAAACGATTGAGTGCTAAGCTAACGGAATGGGTCAAGTCAATCACGTCATTCTCCTAATGAGTTGATCCCGTTAATCAAATGATAACTCATGTCTCTGGCCAGGAAACATAACCATCTTTGATTAACGAGCTAGTCAAGTAGAGGCATACTAGTGACACTCTGTTTGTCTATGTATTCACACATGTATTATGTTTCCGGTTAATACAATTCTAGCATGAATAATAAACATTTATCATGATATAAGGAAATATATAATACTTTATTATTGCCTCTAGGGCATATTTCCTTCAGTTGCAAGGTGTGAAGTTGAGTAAAGACTCAAAACCGGACCACGGCAGAAAATAGAAAGAGAATGAAAAGTCATTCCCTATGCCTCAGTCATAGGTTCTATAAAGTATGTTATGCTGTGTACCAGACCTATTGTATACCTTAGCATGATTTTGGCAGGGGAGTACAATAGTGATCTAGGAATAGATCACTGTACAATGGTCAAAATTATCCTTAGAGGACTAAGGAAATATTTCTCGGTTATGAAGGTGATAAAAGAGTTCGTCGTAAAGAGTTACGTCGATGCAAGCTTTGACACCAATCTGGATGCTTCTGAGTCTCGATCTGCATACATATTGAAAGTAGGAGCAATTAGCTAGAGTAGCTCCATGCAGAGCATTGTAGACATAGAAATTTGCAAAATACATACGGATCTGAATGTGGCAGACCCGTAGACTAAAACTTCTCTCACAAGCAAAACATGATCACACCTTATTACTCTTGGGTGTTAGTCACATAGCGATGTGAACTAGATTATTGACTCTAGCAGAACCCTTTGAGTATTGGTCACATGGCGATGTGAACTATGGGTATAAAAGTGAACTATTGGTGTTAAATCACATGGCGATGTGAACTAGATTATTGACTCTAGTCCAAGTGGGAGACTGAAGGAAATATGCCCTAGGGGCAATAATAAAGTTCTTATTTTATTTCCTTATATTATGACAAATGTTTATTATTCATGCTATAATTGTATTAAACGGAAACTTAGTACATGTGTGAATACATAGACAAACTCAGTGCCCTAGTATGCCTCTACTAGACTAGCTCGTTAATCAAAGATGGTTAAGTTTCCTAGCCATAGATATGTGTTGTCATTTGATGAACGAGATCACATCATTAGAGAATGATGTGATGGACCAGACCCATCCATTAGCTTAGCACTATGATCGTTTAGTTTATTGCTATTGCTTTCTTCATGACTTATTGTTCGCACACGAACACGTCACGTGTACCCTCGATGCCGGGGGTGGTGCACCGCAGCTCACGTCGAAGGAGTCTCACCGGAAGCGCGATTCGCAAGTCGACTGGCGAGAGCTTTTAGGACCCGAAACCCTACACTCCCGGGAGGGACCCCGTCGGGGAGTGCGACGGCTATGGGCTGCCCTAGGTCGGTCAAGCTGCCCCTAGAGCCTCGGTATTCCCAGCTCTCCAACACGAAGAACGACAAAGAACGAGGGAGCAAGAACGAGGGAGGGACAAAACGTAGATGAAAAAGTTGTAGATGCGTTTGCGATTGTGTGTTGTTCAATCGGCCGTCACCTCCTATCTATATAAGAGGCGGATGGACTTCCCGTACAAGAAAAGGACTTGCCTTGCCGTCCAAATCATCAAAATCTAACCACATTCGGACTTCTCACGACCTCCATCCTGGATATCCGGCTCTAGGCCCGGATGATCCGGCCAAGCCCAGATTTCTGACAGCAGTCCAGTAATCGGGCTGTACCTTTTTTTTCATACGAACTCGGATTAAAATGATTGTTATATCAAAATCAACCGTTTTGACAAGACGCACAACTTTTCTGTTGAACACTTTTAGATTGGAGGTTATCTTGAGGGTGTTTCGGGCCGTTTTCTAAAGTCTGCAGCAAAAAAACTTGTCCGGACGTCCGGACGATTTCCCGGATTGTCAGGACTTTACCCAGATCATCCGGGACTTGATCTAGATCATCCGGCTTCAAATTTTAGCTTTTGTTGTTTGGTTCAATTTTTCGGCCCCCGGCCAGATGATCTGGACCCCGGTCCGGATGATCCGGCCATGTAGTGCTGTAGCACACAGTTTTGGCTGTAACTTTTGCATACGACCTCGGATTAAGACGGTTTTTATATCAAAATCGTCTGTTTCGACGAGACGAAGAACTTTGCTGTTGAAGATGTTTTCATCCGAGGTCATCTTAATTGAGTTTCATGCTATTTTATAATCTGATATCAACACGAGTATCTCCGAAATTGTCATATCTTTTGCACTTGAGCTCCGTTTTGGTCCATCTTCATATTTATTTCGATCATCTTGAAGAGGGCCATCAAATGGTGACATGAACTCATAATTTTAACCTCATCCCATTATAGACTCAAGTCACTCTTTGCGATCATGCCATTTTTGAGCGTCAACACATGCCCCCCTGTTTTTCGGCAAAGGTAGCGTGCCGAAAAATAACTTGTACCGTGTTGGTTCTAAGGACGATGTCAACACTCTATCGGCCACTTTGCATGTTCTTAGGGCGATAAATATATATCACCCATTATTTGTTTCAATTCTTGATGCAAATTTGGGTGAAACCTTTTCAACTTCATTAACAATTCGATGATAAAGTTTCATAGATATGTATCTCAAGGTCATCCTCCGAACCATATTGTTTATCCTTTTGTTAGGACTTTGCAGATAATCAACAATAAACTTTCTCCAATCCTCACTTTTACCTGCATAAAAAAATATTAGTGGCCGTAGCGGTGGACTTCGGTTCGGCCTTACCTCTGGTGACGAGACTATGCATCGGCTATTGATAGAAATGCAATACACCATGATTAACATAGTAGCCGGATGCTTGCTGTGCCAACTCTCTTGAATTGTCATGTCTAGAAATATGAGCAATTTTAAAGCAACCCATGGTAAATTTTGCATCTAGACATACCTCAAGATAAACTGTAAGTGATTTTTCAAAACATTGATAACTCTTGGATATTTGTTGCACTACTTATAACGAATCACTGAAAGCCTCAATATGTATAGAACCTATGGCAACCAAAGGCTCCAAACCGAATAAAATTTTCATATTCGGCTTTGATTATTGTGCAAAAATATTTTAAGCAGCATGAGGCCTCACAAAATAGCACCATATGGAGATATATAAACAACACTAACACCGTGGCCATTGTTATGAAATTAAACATGGAAAATAATCTCCATAGTACTAGAAGACAAGGGTAATATCACTTAACATGTACCTTGTCTCAGTCTCCAATCAGTCTCCAATTGAACTAAGGACGATGTTAGAATTTCACATCGGCCATGATTAGATAGTTTCTTAGGACGATAGTTAAGTATCGGCCATTACCATAAGGTCCATGTAGAATTCATCCACTAAAGCATGTATAGCCGAAATAAACAAATAAAATAGCAACAAAATATTTCGGCCCCTTTGTATTAGCAACAAAAATGAAACTAACCAAATGTATAGTGATTTGGTAATAACCTCTCATGATATAGAAAATTATGTTGCATCCATGGATCAAAATGAATCCATGGAGGGTAATTGATCATACCTAGGGATGAATTCCATGGCAAAGGCATCAATGGCATGGTTGAAGAAAATGGATGATGTGCTAACCGAAGATTTTTATGTTGTGATGCACACCTTCGGCTTAATTGTTTGTTGCTTCCATCTTCCTTTTTCTTCACTTTTATTGTACTTGTTGCAATAGAAGAATGTAAATCATGTTTGTTATGATTGGTCCTCTTGGGAACCCATGCCATGTTCTTCTGTCTCAGCTCTTGTGCACTAAGATTTTGTAATTTCTTGTTTCGCCAATACGATAAGCCGAGTGGGCATCTCGGCTGTGGTTCTGTCTTGACCAATGGCAATTCCTTTTTGGCCTTGTGCACTCTCAACTTCTTTTCTTCAGATTTGGCATTTTGTCTTTCAATAATTGGTTGCTTCATCTGATTGCCTTTAGTAGCCAATGTCAACACTTCCATTGGCTCTTTTTCATTTGAGACCAAA
The DNA here is from genome assembly GCF_018294505.1 of Triticum aestivum. NCBI lineage: Eukaryota > Viridiplantae > Streptophyta > Magnoliopsida > Poales > Poaceae > Triticum > Triticum aestivum. The sequence goes on along the minus strand of NC_057814.1, from coordinate 92,014,882 downwards.
TCTGAGGTAGCACTCTTACGACCATCTCTTTTAACGCGATAAACTTGTTTGACTACCTCTTTCTTCCTCCTTGAGCTCCAGACCGTCCTTATGATTGAAACGGTCTTCAACATGTGATTGCTGAAATGTTGATCTTCTCGGAGCTACATAATATTGGCGAGATGGTCTAAAATAAGAGGGAGAATGTGCCCTTGTATCGTACCTATCCCATGATGGATATGGATCTACATGAGCATAGGGAGGCATCCACGGCATTGGCATTGGCGGCCCAAAATAAGGATATGAATATGCTGCATTAAAATTATCACTTTGCCAATACCGATCCTCATATTTGCGCCTTGGGGGTGATCTTGGTTTCTTTGCATGATTTGGCCGATAAGCATTCTTCTCTTCACTCTTCTTTTGATATTTATCCAATAGTTCAACGAAAGTGATTTTTGATCTCTTACACTTGCGCTTATTTCGGGCTTTGTTTTCTTTTGGTTTGCTTTCATCGATAATTGGATTTCCTTGTTGCCCCCCAGCCCTTGGCATCTTCATTGTAACTTCGATGGAATCTTCGCCCTCAAGATTATGTTCATTATGCCCTTCAACAACTTCTTTTCTTGAAAGCTTGATCCCGTCACCTGCAGTTTTTACCTTCTCTCTAAATGGATCGGCTTGAAGGAGCCGATGCAAAAAGTTTTTGCCATTGGGACCAATTGGAATAGACTGGCCATCTCTTGGTGATTCAACAAATTTCAATCGTCCTTTTTCAATGGCCGATTTAACTATTTGACGAAACATATTGCAATCCTCAAAATTATGTTTGAACGAATGATGCAACCTACAATACATTCGTCCTTGAATTGATGGATTGACATGGTGATCAAGAATTCTTATGTAATTATTTTTCAGCAACAAATCAAATATTTGATCACACATGCTTGAATTGAAGGTAAACTCTTTATTCTCCAGCCGATCTTGCTGTGAGAACGGCTTTGAAGTTAAGCAAACAAATGGTTCAGATTTTGCATTACCCCATTCGGCTATGCATTGTGTTTTGCACTCTATCTCTGATGTCTTTGAGAAGGAAATTATGCCATCATCGGTTTTCTCAACAGAGTATAACCTTGGCTTTAAATTTCTGAAATCAAAGTAGTTACAACATACATGTCTCAATTGAGGCCATGCGTAAGCCAAGTATGAACCAAGCAAAGCAACCCAATTAGATATGAATTTTAAATAAAGCAATGGGAAAAACTTTGGCTGCAATAATAAATCACTATCGGTCTTTGTAAATGGCACAATAGGTTGACCGATATGTTCTATAACAATTTTATTGCTAACAAGTAAATTACCCTTCTTCATTGGTCTTTCAAAATTACTTATGAGGATTTTTCTAATAGATGCATCAACAATAAAGTTGTGACCAAATCTGAAAACAGGTAAATTACTTGCTAGACATACCTCTTCAAATATGTTGGGAGAGCATGATGGCGGTGTAACTTGAACAATGTCTTGCTCTATCTTTGGATGGCACCCCAACACCTTATCATCATCTTTTTCTTGATTCCGCGCATCATTACTTTGAACATCCTTGTCAGCCGAACTTTGTTCGGCTACTTGCTCTTGTCTTTGAGGCTTGTTAATTTCTACGGCACGAAACTCATAAGGTAGGAAGTAGGTTCCATTAACTTTAGAAAAATCAAGCACGGCTGTTTTCCTATGCTTGCCATGCCCTTTCTCAATGATGCTTGCATCTTTGAATTTGATCGATTCGGAATATATACTACTTGATTCGGCTTTTTCAACTGAAGTACTTTTAGTTTTCGAATCATCATTCTTTTCATCGGTTATATCAATTGGCAAAGCTTTTTTTTTTCCTTTGAGCCAATTCCCTATCAATTCTCTCTTGGCGAAGTACTTGCACCCTATCGCGCAAAGCTTTAACTCCCCTCTCAATTTCATCCCGCTCTAGATCAGTTTGCCCCCCAATGCTTTTAGGATCTTTCGGCAATGAACTGTTAGTGTTGCTGAAATTCTGCAATTGTGTAGAGGGTGTATAATATGTTGCAGCACTAGGTGGAGGTGTATGCACTGGTGTATAACAATATGCTCTTTCGCCAATTCTATCAATTGATGAAGTTTCATCTTCTTGCAAAACTCTAGCCTTTATTGCAGCATAATCAGGATACAACCCCTTTTCATATTGTTCAAGGCAAAGAGCACTAATCCTCTTATTTTGTGTCAAGCTCTTTTTTAACGCAGCCACAACCGCTTCTGGAAGGGATTGCTCCACAATACTTTCAGATTCTTTCGGCAATGATTCCTGAGTGTTGCCGAAATTCTTGACTTGCATAGAGCATGCATTATATGCTACAATATTAGATGACGACATGTGCACTGCTGGAAATTTTTCACTTATTCGGCTATGACCATGAAGGGGTGGAGCCGAATTATGAAAATCTACAGTTGTATATGGTGCCGAAAAATTACTAACATGCGGTGTAGCATATGACGACTGAGAGTAACAGGCCGAATAGCTAGTAGTAGCATGGCCAATTCTCCCATCCACCGGCAAGGTTCGACTCACATATTGCAAATTAGTTGCCGATGAATAAAAGGGTGAAACACTTTCTTGTATGCTATTGGAAATTTTAACATGAGGTGTTTCAAATTGATTAACCAAACCCATCATCTTGTTCATTGCCATATGGATTTGTAGGGTTGCTGATGCATGCGAGTTTGGATACATATGTTGTACGTTACTAAAATCATAAGAATTTGAAGCATGAAGATTGTTTTGCATTGGCCCTTGCGCATAATTAGATGTATGATTGATAAAGCTAGGGCTAGCCGATACATTATGCTCATTAGATGATCTAGCAACAACATATGGATTATTTGCAGCTACAAAGGGGAATTGGGTATTCATATTACCTTTGTAGATTGCAGCAACTTGATGACGATCTCTTCGTAGCAAGAACAGTCCGGAGACCGTTCGAAGCTTCGTCCCCAGCGGAGTCGCCAAAAAGTGTGTTCGCACACGAACACGTCACGTGTACCCTCGACGCCGGGGGTGGTGCACCGCAGCTCACGTTGAAGGAGTCTCACCGGTTGCGCGATTCGCAAGTCGACGAGCAAGAGCTTTTGAGGACCCGAAACCCTACACTCCAGGGAGGGACCCCGTCGGGGAGTGCGGCGGCTATGGGCTGCCCTAGGTCGGTCAAGCCGCCCCTAGAGCCTTGGTATTCGCAGCTCTCCAACACGAATAACGACGAAGAACGAGGGAGGGACAAAACGTAGATGAAAAAGTTGTAGATGCGTTTGCAATTGTGTGTTGTTCAATCGGCCGTCACCTCCTATCTATATAAGAGGCGGATGGATTTCCCGTACAAGAAAAGGACTTGCCTTGCCATCCAAATCATCAAAATCTAACCACATTCAGACTTCTCACGACCTCCGACCCGGATGTCCGGCTCTAGGCCCGGATGATCCGGCCAAGCCGGATTTCTGACAGCAGTCCACTAATCGGGATGTAACTTTTTCATACGTTCTCGGATTAATATTTTTTTAATATCAAAATCAACCGTTTCGACGAGACGCACAACTTTTCTATTGAACACTTTTCGATTGGAGCTCATCTTGAGGGTGTTTCGGGCCGTTTTCTAAAGTCTGCAGCAGAAAAACTTGTCCGGACGTCCGGACGATTTCCCCGATTGTCCGGCCTTTACCCAGATCATCCGGGACTTGACCCAGATCATCCGGCTTCAACTTTTAGCTTCTGTTGTTTGGTTCAATTTTTCGGCCCCCAGCCGGATGATCTGGACCCCGGTCCGGATGATCCGGCCATGCAGTGCTGCAGCGCACAGTTTTGGCTGTAACTTTTGCATACGACCTTGGATTAAGACGATTTTTATATGAAAATCATCCGTTTCGATGAGAAGAAGAACTTTGCTGTTGAAGATGTTTTTCATCCGAGGTCATCTTAATTAAGTTTCATGCTATTTTCTAATCTGATATCAACACGAGTATCTGCGAAATTGTCATATCTTTTGCACTTGAGCTCCGTTTTGGTCCATCTTCATATTTATTTCGATCATCTTGAAGAGGATCATCAAATGGTGACATGAACTGATAATTTTAACCTCATCCCATTATAGACTCAAGTCACTCTTTGCGATCATGCCATTTTTGAGCGTCAACACTTATACATGTTCCTATGATTTTGAGATTATGCTACTCCCGAACACCGAAGGAATACTTAGTGTGCTATCAAACGTCACAAACGTAACTGGGTGATTATAAAGATGCTCTACAGGTGTCTCCGATGGTGTTTGTTGAGTTGGCATAGATCGAGATTAGGATTTGTCACTCCTATTGTCGGAGAGGTATCTCTGGGCCCTCTCAGTAATGCACATCATTATAAGCCTTGCAAGCAATGTGACTAATGAGTTAGTTGCGGGATGATGCATTACAGAACGAGTAAAGAGACTTGCCAGTAACGAGATTGAACTAGGTATGATGATACCGATGATCGAATCTCGGGCAAGTAACATACCGATGACAAAGGGAACAACGTTTATTGTTGTGCGGTTTGGCCAATAAAGATCTTCATAGAATATGTAGGAGCCAATATGAGCATCCAAGTTCCTCTATTGGTTATTGACCGGAGAGGTGTCTCGGTCATGTCTACATAGTTCTCAAACCCGTAGGGTCCGCACGCTTAACGTTCTATGACGATTGGTATTATGAGTTTATGTGATTTGATGTACTGAAGGTTGTTGGGAGTCCCGGATGAGATCACGGACATGACGAGGAGTCTTGAAATGGTCGAGACATAAAGATTGATATATTGGACCATGTTGTTCGGACACCGGAAGTGTTTCGAAGAGTTTTGGATAAAACCGGAGTGCCGGAGGCACTACTGCAGGATGTTGCTAACGCGACACTATGATAAGAGACTAGGGCTGGAAAAAAAGCTTGAAGCTCGCAAGCTAAACGAGTAGCTCGTGACTCGGCTCGAATCGACTCGAACTCGAAGAATAATGAGTCGAGTTGAGCTTTAGTTTAAGATCGTTTATAGACCAAGTTAAACGAGTCAATCTCATGAGTACTCGTGTAACTCGTTAGGCTCGGTACAAAATATCAACCACTCCCAATACAAAAAAAGATCAACCACTCAGCACCCTATGTCCTAGGCGCACAACACAAGTCCTAGCCGTTGAAGGCCCAGCCACCTAGGAGACTCATGTGTTACAAGGAAATTACTATTGTTTAGTGATATATATGTTTAATATATACATAATCATTTTTATAATATTTTAGGGTTTTATGTTCATATCTTTAACGAGCTTAAAAAGCTAAACGAGCCAGCTCACGAGTTATACGAGTCGAGCCAATCTTGGATCTGAGCTCGTTATAATAATGAGTCGAGTCGAGCTAGCTCGTTAACGAAACAAGCTCTAGCGAGTCAAGCCGAGCTGGCTCGACTCGGCTCGAATTCCAGCCCTATCAGAGACCTTTCGAGAAACTGTGTGCGATGCAATAATCGCAAACGGTGCTGTATGAAAACCGTCAGAAATGATGCAAAACGTTTGCGATGAATGATACACAAAACACGGTTCACATTATAGTTGCGTGTGCGATGAGGGGCATACGGTTGATCTGTACGAATTGTTTGCGATGAGACAGAACAACATAAACGGGCAGCCAGATCAAGGTGTGTACGATGATACTGCATACAGTTCACTCTGATGAACCGTTTGCGATGAGTGAGGTGAACACAAACGATTCGGCGTAACAAGATGTGTGTGATACCTGGCAAACAGATCGGTAATTAGAATTGTGTGCGATCATTATAGACAGCCCATACGGCCTTTTTTTTGTGAATTGTGTGCTTGTCAGGGCACACAGTTCAACAAACCAACCTGTTGGCGATAATGTAGAAGATCTCTATCGAATACATATTACTAACCGTCTGTGATGAGATTGACAGGATAAACAGAGATATATACAGTCTCCTTAATTTAGTCCTTCTTCTTCTTGTTGTTCTTGTTAGATGGCCCCGGGACATCGTCTTGGCGAGGACGCTTCTTCCCACTGTCCATTGGCTTTTCATCACCGCCGCCGTCGTCATCGTGGTTGCTGCGTCCTCCTCCTCCTCGTTCGACCATTCCTCCTCCTCATCATCGTCGTCCTCTTCTTCGTCCTCCGACGGCTCCTCGTCCGTCTGGTTGTCGTCTGACGACTCCAGAGGCGGCGTCCCTTCCATGAACCGGATATAATCGAGGTCTGGGCTCGATGCCGGACTCATGGAAGATGAGCGGGATGATTCCGGTGTTGATCTATCATCGGGCGCCAGACTGCTGGCCGAACTATTGTCCTCGCTATCGCTTGACATGGCTGCAGAGTGTGTGCCAATGTGTAGCGCGGCCTGCTGGGGACGATGAAGATGGTGGACGCTTAAGCGGGGTATGCAGAGAAGAGGAACTGACAATTGAAGCAGGGATTGAAGCAGGGGTTGACGTATTAGCTAACCGCTGTTATAATCAACCACAATTTTGTGTACCTAGTCGCTCCAAATTCCCGGGGTTGCACAGGACTCCTATTGGCTATTTGGCTAGTTTCCTCTTTCAGGACAAAAACAAGGAACGAGTTTTGGCATTATGCACCCGTACCGGTACGAACAGAGTAGGACAGTTGGCAAGCAATACATTGAGCTATTCTTATTGATAAAGCCAGTAATAATCAAACTCGAAAGGAAAATAAAAAAGACAAAAAAAATATCTGCACTAATCTTCGCGTAACATCAATGGCATAGGACCTACATGTGCATTACTTAGAGCACATCTAGATGTGCTTTAGCAATACTGTCAAACAAACCCCCTAATCATCATTGCAAAAAGCGCATAGAACATGGCTAATGCGACAACTACAACTACACATGCTAGTTCCTTCTTGTCACTTGCTTTCATCTGTTGCCTGTGATTGATTCTTTCTTGCTTCATCGTACTGATTATACATTCCAGATCAGACAATTTCTTCTTCAGCTTTACGTTATCTTCTGCGAGATTGGTGATAACACTCCGAACCCTGCCATTGCCATTCTTCATCCAGCCAGTTAACAAAGGCACAAGCCACATATCCCTACCAATGTTAAATAGTATCTGGACGAGCAGTGGCATTAACTGAAGTAAAATGATGAACTTAATTAGCACTAACCTCTAAGGGGCAACTGAGAAACCGCCTGCCAATGTTGAATCCCTCCGTGCATACACGTCGAGTGGGAGAGTGTGCCCGTGCACACAACTCAGCTTTTGGTACTTCTCGGTGGCGCAAAACTCGGAGTCGAACTCGTGTTGTGGGAGTCTGCTACCTCTTGAGCACTGCATTGGTTTTCCCTTGAAGAGGAAAGGGTGATGCAGTAAAGTAGCGTAAGTATTTCCCTCAGTTTTTCAGAACCAATGTATCAATCTAGTAGGAGGCTATGATCGAGTCCCACGCACCTACACAAACAAATAAGAACCTCGCAACCAACGCGATAAAGGGGTTGTCAATCCCTTCACGGCCACTTATGAGAGTGAGATCTGATAGAGATGATAAGATAATATTTTTGGTATTTTTATGGTAAAGACTAAAAGTAAAGAAAGCAAGTAAACAGTATTGGAAATAACGGGAGATTAATATGATGAAAAATAGACCCGGAGGCCATAGGTTTCACTAGTGGCTTCTCTCAAGATAGCATAAGTATTACGGTGGGTAAACGAATAATTGTCGAGCAATTGATAGAACTTAGCATAGTTATGAGAATATCTAGGTATGATCATGTATATAGGCATCACGTCCGTGACAAGTAGACCGACTCCTGCCTACATCTACTACTATTACTCCACACATCGAGCGCTATCCAGCACGCATCTAGAGTATTAAGTTCATAAGAACAGAGTAACGCTTTAAGCAAGATGACATGATGTAGAGGGATAAACTCATGCAATATGATATAAACCCCATCTTTTTATCCTCGATGGCAACAATACAATACGTGGCTTGCTGCCCCTGCTGTCACTGGGAAAGGACACCGCAAGATTGAACCCAAAGCTAAGCACTTCTCCCATTGCAAGAACGATCAATCTAGTAGGCCAAACCAAACTGATAATTCGAAGAGACTTGGAAAGATAACCAATCATACATAAAAAAATTCAGAGGAGATTCAAATATTGTTCATAGATAATCTTGATCATAAACCCACAATTCATCGGATCTCAACAAACACATAGCAGAAAGAAGAGTTACATCAAATAGATCTCCAAGAGAATCGAGCAGAACTTTGTATTGAGATCCAAAGAGAGAGAAGAAGCCATCTAGCTAATAACTATGGACCCGAAGGTCTAAGGTAAACTACTCACACATCATCGGAGAGGCTATGGCGTTGATGTAGAAGCCCTCCGTGATCAATGGCCCCTCCGGCAGGACGCCGGAAAAGTCCCCAAGATGGGATCTCACGGGTACAGAAGGTTGCGGCGGTGGAATTAGGTTTTCGTGGGCGCTTTTGATGGTTTGGGGGTACGTAGGTATATATAGGAGGAAGAAATAGGTCGGTGGAGCCACGAGGGGACCACGAGGGTGGAGGGCGCGCCCTAGGGGGGTAGGCGTGCCCCCTACCTCGTGGCTTCCTCGTCTGTTGCTTGACGTCCACTCCAAGTCCTCTGGATCACGTTTGTTCCAAAAATCATGTTCCCGAAGGTTTCATTCCATTTGGACTCCCTTTGATATTCTTTTTCTGCGAAACACTGAAATAGGCAAAAAACAGCAATTTGGGCTGGGCCTCCGGTTAATAGGTTAGTCCCAAAAATAATATAGAAGTGTATAATAAAGCCCATTAATCATCCAAAACAGAATATAATATAGCATGGAACAATAAAAAATTATAGATACGTTGGACAGAGTCTGGAGTCAAGCTCCGGATCCGGCGGCAGATCGCTTTCCGGGGGGGGGGGGGTCATTCAGGACGAATTCAACAAGGATCTATACTTTGGACATGCTAATAAAGATCGGGATAGATTGGAACCTGACAGGACGATTCGGATCCGTAGTACACCTGCCTTCTGATGACCTTAGGCAAGTGCTCAGCGGCGACCGCCGATGTTGTGACGATACGAGTAGGAGCAGCCGCACCGAAACCATCAGCAGCACTCGTCCGCATTCCCTCAATGTCAGCACCACGCGAGGGAATTTGGAGGCTATGTAGGGATTTGGGGGAAATGAGGAAACTGTGGAGATAAGCTAACAGTCGGGAACTAATGGCACTATATATATGTTGTATACGGCACACTATTTGTACATGTCATTTGTGTTAGGTATTACAAAGTCACACACGATTCCCGCACCAAACTGTGTGAGAAGACAACGTAGGTTAGACACGGTTGCCGTTACATAACCGTATGTGATGTACTACCCTGTCCATATAATTGAGTTACGGTGAGATACCGTGTAAACAGCCGCTCCGCAGATATCTGTAAAAAAAACAGCCACTCTGCATATAGAGATGGCGGCGGCGGCCTAGGTAGTGGCTATCGGAGAAGAGGTCAATCCTCGGTCGGTGCGCGGTGGCGGTGTCATAGGAGGTCAATTCTCGGTCTGCGGTGGGAGATAGGAGGAGCTCAACCATCAAGGTCGGCAGCGGCGTGATTCGAGCACATCCATCGCTGCCAATGGCGGGATAGTGGAGGTCGAACTTCAGGCGGCAACCGCACTAAGCTTTGCTCCTCGACCCTGCTGTCTCGGCGTGCCGCCGCATCGCGCTTGTCTGTGTGCTGGGTGGAGGTCATCGTGCGGCTAATTAATTATGGTATTCTTTTCTTGAGTGGCTTAAATAAGGTATTCAATTCCTAAGTGTAGTGTTGTACTAGTACTCTGTATGTAAATTGACTGGCCATTAATTTTTGTCATTGCACGTCTGGATAACAACATGGAGCGCCCTCAGTAATTATTAAAATAAAACCTTGTGATTTATGCATGCATCTCTGGGCAGCAGTTAATCCGTGTATTAATGTTGTTGTTTTGTTTTTAATTACCATTCGTCTATTGCAAATGGAACGATCTCGATGGATGAAGAATCGGAAAACCGCAGATTTTATCAATGGCGTGACAGAGTTCATGAATTTGGCTGAAAGTACAAAGAGGAGAATTGGTGATGCGGATTACATCGTGTGTCCATGTACTGATTGTGCCAATACAGAGTCACATGAAGTTGCAGATGTCGAGATGCACTTAGTCTCTAGGGGATTCATGGATGGATATACACGTTGGACCAGACACGGGGAAGAGGAGGTCATGGATGAAGATACCCAGGGCAACGAGATGCCAAACCCCGATCAGTGTCACATGGATGTTGAATCTAACATCGGGGCAGAGGCGTCAAGCTACCAATGGAACACCAAAAAGCCGAAACACCCACTGGAAAACCAAGATGTCCACGCAGATGACGACGATCTTGATATGCCAGATTTTGCTGCTATGATTGCAGATTTCGAGGGCCCAGAAAAGGATATGATTGGGTACAAGGATCTGCCAACCATTGATGCGGACTCCAAGAAAGAATTGTATCCATGTTGCAAAAAGAAATATTCCAGGTTGGGTGCCACCCTGGCGCTTCTCAGATTTAAAGCAGCAAACGGTCTATCAAACAAGGGCTTCACAGAGATGTTAGGTCTTCTGAAAGAAATTCTTTCGGAAGATAATGTGCTCCCCAGAAACACGAATGAAGTGAAGAAAATTGTTTTCCCATTGGAACTTGAAGTACAGAAGATACACGCTTGTGTGAATGATTGGATATTGTACCGTGGTGAGTACAAAGATTTTCGTGCATGTCCCACATGCAAGCATGCACGATACAAGCGCAGGAGAGCAAAGGAAAAGTACAAATTGGACGACGAGATGAAGATAGGAATCCCGTTAAAGGTTGTTTGGTACTTGGCTTTTGATTCCAAGGTTGAGACGTTTGTTTGCAAACCCTAGAGAGGCAAAGAGGTTGCGGTGGCAACATGATGAGCGAATTGCGGATAGGTTTATGAGGCAAGCAAAAGACGGGGCTAAGTGGGAATTAATTGACAACAAGTTTGAAAAATTTGCCAAGGATCCTAGAAGTATAAGGCTCGGGGAGTGTACTGACGGGATGAATCCTTTTGGCGATAGAGCACCAATCATAGCACATGGCCGGTGCTTCTGTGCATATATACCCTAGCTCCTTGGTTGTGTATGAAGAAAAAAAATACATTATGATGTCAATGATTATCCAAGGCCCGAAGCAACCTGGAAATGACATCGACATTTACCTTCAGCTACTGGTAGAAGAACTGCTGACAGTGTGGATAGATGCGCCTGCTGTAAAATGTTATGATGCTTACAGAAAGGAGATTTTCGATCTACATGCGATGCTGGTGCACACCATTCAACATATGCCGGCATTAGGCAACACATCGGGGCAGAAAACAAGGGGAGATGTAGGGTGTGTCACATGCATGGATAGGACAGCTAGCAGAAGACTTCCCAACTCACGCATCTTACGGAAAAATCACCCATACCGAAAGATGAAAGCTGAATTTGATGGTACGACAGAGGCAGCTGAGGGCCCAAGACCCTATGAAGGGGAGGTGGTCCACAACATGGCAAAAAAAATTAATGTTGTGCTTGACAAGAACCACCCTTTGACGGTGAAACTAACACCCAAGGGTCAAGTGTTTAAGAAGAAATCGGTGTTCTGGAAATTACCTTACTGGGAGATTCTACATGCACGTCACTACATTGATGTCATGCACGTAGAGAAGAACGTATGTGAAAGCATCCTTGGTACTCTACTCAGGATTAAAGGTAAAAGAAAGGATGGTGACGGTTCACGGCTCGATATGCTTGCTGATCAATCACAACGCAAGAGTGAAGTAGAAGATGATGACAAATTCATCAAAGCTCGCCAGAGTTACAATTTCAGTACAAAAGAAGCAACACAGTTCTTCACCTATTTGTTGTCAGTTAAGACATCCTCTTCCTACTGCGCAAACATCAGAAGTCTCGTGGATGTGAGCTCAGGTAAAATGAAGTTGGGACACATGAAGTCACATGATTGCCACGTAACATTGACACAAATCCTCCCGGTGGCCATCAGGAATCTGATGGACAAAGATATAAGAAACACACTCATTGACCTCTATGATTTCTTCAACCAACTATGGCAGAAAGTTGTAAATCCTGAAGAGTTGGATCATATGCAAGATGATATTGCAAGAATATTGTCCAACCTAGAGATGTTTTTCCCACCGTCATTCTTTGATGTCATGGTCCATCTCACTGTGCACCTTATCGACGAGATAAAGTATTGTGGTCCTGTGTTACTTCGCAACATGTATCCCTTCGAGCGGTTCATGGGAATACTGAAGCGCTTTTGTCGGAACCGAAATCAACCAGAGGCAAGCATCCTATAAGGTTATACCGCAGAGGAGGTGGTTGAGTTTTGCACCGAATACATGAAACAAAGACCTATAGGTTTGCCCCTCTCTCGCCACGAGGGAAGGCTGAAAGGTAAGCCGGTCCTTGCTGGCACGCAAATGGCTGCACCCGGAGAATTGGGAGAGAAAGCCCATTTGACGGTACTGCTTAACATCCCAGTTCTCATCGCTTATGCCGAAGAACACTTGGCGGAGTTACGCCAAAGCTTCTTACCAATGGTGCCTTCATCAGAAGTGGAGATGAAGGGGCACACTAAGAAGTACGCTGAATGGCTCAAGAATCGTTTGGCACAAGGATCCATCGATGACATTGCTATGTGGTATGACATAAATGGATACATGTTCTACACCGAGGAACGTGATAAGATGACCTCGAATCTGAACGGCTCTGTTTGAATAGAATGCATGACTGCAAATGAAGCTGATAAAAGGGTATACTATGGAACCATCAAAGAGATTTGGGAGCTTGACTATGTGAAAGTTAAGGTGGCATTATTCAGGTGCGCATGGATCCCTCTTGGTCAGGTAAGGATTGATGAGTACAGGAAGACATGTGTTAACAGGACAACGATGTCATATCACGCGGACCCATTCATTCTTGCCAGCGATGCTACCCAGATTTTCTTTGTGATAGACCCCTTGCATAAGAACGGCCATTTAGCGATGCATGGGAAGAGAAGGGTACTGGGTGTCGACGATGTTGCCGATGAGGACGAGTACGATGAATTTGATGAGTTGCCAACCAAGGAATCACGCACCCGTGCAACAGAGCAGCGTAAAATCATCAAAAACTCCAAGTTCATTCGAGGTCAACTTAATGATCCCTGTTCCCCCATGTACATGGGAATTAAGCCGTGAGACTAATCTTTATGCCTACCCTGCAACTTAATTCGTTCAATTTAGAACTGTCGCGTGTACTGAATTTGTGAGTTATGCCCGGTTTTCTGTTGATGTAAGAACCGTTAATATGTTGACCTTGATATGCTGTCAGCTCAGGCAATGAATATGAACTGTTTATTATTATTATTATTATTATTATTATTATTATTATTATTATTATCATTATCATTATTATTATTATTATTATTATTATATCATAGAGGTAGCACACTCAATCGATCTCACTACAGTACGTGTGAAAAAAATATGCAATCTGGTTTGCGAATAGCACACGGTTCGTTGATGACCAAACCCCGCCACCCCGCCCACGATCTGAGTCGTGCTTTCTGATTGGCCAGAACCCAAACCCCACGGATAGTATGTCTGCACCGTTGGATGCTCCCAGATCGAACAGCGATCCTCATCCCTTTCGACAGCACATGCAGTTCCAGTTGTAATTTTATTTTTATGCACAAAATGCATGTTAATCTCAAAAAATGTCTTAAATATAGCTAACGATAACTGAAATGCACCAGAAAATCAAACCTGTGGTATAATGGTGATTGCGTACCGTGGAAATTTTTATGAGGCCAAACGATGAAGTCACTGGCCACAAGAGTTTGAATTGACACGTCTCCTTTTGGAAAACCATGATCCTTCATGTGAGATGCCCCGGTTTGGAAGGAGCGGTCATCAAAACTTGTGCCAAACTTTACCAATTTTTTTCCACGGGGTCGTGAGAGCACGCCACAGGCACAAATCGATTTTGATGATGTCTGAACTCCATCTGAATTTTCTGTAATTAAAATAGCAACCAGGCGTACGCCAGTGGCTGCTCCTCGCGGCCGAAATGTTTGAAACTTCTCCCCGCTTCTCGAACAAACAGATCAAAACTCACAAAGCGACGCATAAATGATCTGTCCACCTTTGCTATGCTGATAGTAAGGCGGTATCATAGCTAGTATCATGCATGCCAACTAGGCAATTTTGATGAGCTGTCATAGAATTAATTGAATGAAGAAAGAGAGGGTTAAGTATCATATCATGAAACCGTATCATAATAAATGCTATGCTACTATGTGTCATGCATGACAATATAAATAAAGTACTACATATGGTACTAGCTACTCTAAGATACTATGCATTAGAGCAAGTAAGTATACAATAGAGTGACTTAAGACTAGCCACAATGGGTAGTAACATAGAATGTTACTAGTCTATGTTACTACCTCTATAGTGGGGAGTAACACATGTGTAGTAACATGCAACACTTCATTTATTAGGGTATAGACTCATCTTGCCTTGAGATGTGTGATGTTACTCAGACTAGCCACAATGGGTAGTAACATAGACTAGTAACATGCCCATGTGTTACTAGTCTATGTTACTACCTCTATAGTGGGGAGTAACATATGTGTGATAACATGCAACACTTCATTTATTAGGCTATAGACACATCTTGCCTTGATATGTACATGTGATGTTACTCATACTACTAGTAACTAGCTATGTTACTACTTTCCTCTCTTTCTTCGTTTATTGCTCGCCACATCATCTACTTTATCTAGATATGTGTGATGTTACTACCTATGTTACTCCCATTGTGGGTAGTCTCATACTATAGTAAGACTATACCCACAGTGGGAGTAACATAGGTAGTAACATCACACATATCCACTTTCCTCCATTTCTTCATTTATTGCTTGCCACATCATCTATTTTATCTAGATATGTGTGATGTTACTACCTATGTTACTCCCACTGTGGGTAGTCTGGCTATAAGGAATAGAATAATATATATGTGCTTATTAGTTGGAGGAAAGAGAAGAGAAGCGGGCTCTTGGTTAGTAGAGTCAGCTGCAACACAAGACCCAAGACACTTTGTGAGGATGTAAGGTGGGCCAACTATTGATAAACTAGTACGTATATAAAACTTATTATTGTAAGTGCCCGCTAAGAGGTTGGCTGTATATGACATGGCAACTTCTTATAGCCGACCCTTGGCTGTATTATTAACCATGCTCTTAGTGAGGTAGCTAGTATATCATAGACGACTAGCTAGTATCAGACTAGCCACAGTGGGAGTAACTTCAGGCAGTAACACCGACTCCAACTCAGGAAAGTTGCTTATATGGCAATAAGTTAATGAGGAGAGAGATAGTTTCAGTAACTTAGCTAGTTACTGTAGCATCACATGTCCCAATGCAATATGAGTCTGTAATCTAAGAAATGAAGCTTTGCATGACACTACACTTATGTTAGTACCCACTATGAAGGTAGTAACATATATATTCTAGGGATATGTGTATGTTACTAGTGTACTACTCTCCATTGTGGCTAGTCTCATACTCCCTCCTTTCCGGTTTAGGCTGGTTGTAATGGTATTATCATAAGCGGTATCGTGCATGCCAACTAGACTTTCTGGATGATGTGGCACACAAGAGAGGATGTGGTATCATATCATGATACCGTGTCATATTAAATGTTGTACTACTACTTTGTGTGATGCATGACAATTAGTAAGGCAACCTAAGATGTTAACTTATGATACTATGCATTACGGAAGTAGTATCCTAGCTACACTATCATATACATGCATGATACTGCTAGTATATATGATACTCCCCATTACAACCAGCCTTATAGGGCTCAATTCAAAAATCTCACCAACCAAGGTAGATGGTGAGTGGTGGAATACTTTTTGTAGTTTGCAAAAACACCCAATTAATGCTTTTGTTTTTCTCAAAAATTTATGTTTTCCAATGTATTAATTGCAATACATGCATGCATATATAAAGTACATGCATTGGTCAAATTTCTCTTAATACTTGCATGCAATGATTTAATGCACCTTGGAATCTGGACATGTGATGGGGAACAACCAAATTGAGCCTTATAAAATGGAAAAACTAAAATTTTGAGATAAACCTATAAACCGGAAAGGAGGGAGTATATATGCATGATACTAGTATATGATGCAATACCTCCGTAATGTGCGCATGCATAGTATCATAAGCTAGTATCTTAGGTTCCTTATTAATTACCATGCATGACACAAAGTAGTACAACATTTAATATGATACGGTATCAAGATATGATACTGCACACCATCTCTTTCATCATTTAACTGTGCGCCACATTATCCAAAAAGTGTAGTTGGCATGCATCATACCGCTTGATACTCCCATATTACGACTAGCCTTATTATGGTGGCCATAGTGGGGGTATCATGCACCCGGGAAAAGAAAATATGATGATGTGGCAAAGAAGTAGTAACATAGGTAGATACCGTAACATATATATATATATAATAAATGCTATACTACTTTGTGTCATGCATGGCCATACATACGGTCATCTATGATATATACTCCCTCCGTAAACTAATATAAGAGCGTTTAGGTCACTATTTAGTAATCTAAACGCTCTTATATTAGTTTACAGAGGGAGCTAGTACTACTCTATGATACTATATATGCACTATGAAGGTACGTACGTAGTATCATACACTAGTATCATATGCATGATACTATATATATAGTATATGATACTCCCCACTATATAAGGCTGGCCATAGTGGTGGTATCATAGCCGACGATGTCATGCACTCGGAAATAGAAAGTATGCTGATGTGGCAAAGAATTAAATATATATAAAGAGGGTTAGAGTAACATATAGTAGGTAGATACCATACCATGTCAAATGCGATGCTAATTTGTGTCATGCATGGCAATAAATATGATCTATATATGATACTATACTCTATGTATTATACTATGTGCTATAATTAATTAAAGGTAGTATCATACACTAGTATCATATGTACTGTATATTCATGATACTAGTATATGACACTCTCCACTATACTCATGATTTCTTACCGTGGAAAAAAATTTGGAGGCGAAACGATGAACTCATGTTTTCATTCGAACAAAAATATGATGTTAGGTAATGTAAATGTTTTAAAAGAGCACACGGTTCACTAACGAAAGCCGTGTGTCCACTAAACCGTGGCCGATGCACCCCCCACCCCTCTGCCACGCGCGCGATATGAGTCGAGTGTTCTGATTGGCCAGAACCCAAACCCCACGGATCGTACGTCTGCACCGTTGGATTCTCCATGATCGAACGGCGATCCTCATCCCTTTCGACAACACATGTACATGTTTTCAAATAGCCCCTCCCAAAAAAATATTTTCAAATAGCACACAATTCACACACGAAAGCCGTGTGCCTACCAAACTGTAGCCAATGCCCCCCCCGCTGCGCGTGCGATCTGAGTCGTGCGTTCTGATTGGCCAGAACCCAAACCCCACGGATCGTACGTCTGCACCGTTGGATGCTCCCAGATCGAACGACAATCGTCATCCCTTTCGACAGGAAATGCAGCCCGGCTAGGAATTGATTTATATGCCAACATGCACGGTAAATGCCAAAAATGTCTGACATATAGCACACGAGACCTGAAATGCGCCAGCAAATCAAACCCGTGGTAAAATTGTGATTGGTTTACGTGCGAAAAATGTAGAGGCGAAACGATGAACTCACGTCTTCATTTCAAAATTAGTACGTCTTCATTTCAAACGAAATTATTCTTTTTGTGCACACGAGCGCTTAGAGGCATCCGTTTGCATAGGCCTTTCTGCGCGCGCGGCGACCGGGGATATTTTTCACCCTTTTCACCTAGGCCGCCAACACCCGCCCACCGTCCGCCCGCGTTTCACTCAACTAGTCCACCCAATCTCCTTCGCCAGCGCCCCTTCCCCCAGATCCACAGTAGAACCCTCTCCGGCGCCGCCGTGCTCACCCTGGCCATGTGCCCGCTCTTCGGCGTCAAGCATACCTCCACTGCCGTTCCCAACACGCGGCGGCCCGCGCCTCGCCATCTTCGTTTGCTCGCCAGCCACCCTCGAGCATATCGATGCAGTAATCCTCGCCTCTCCTGTGGTCTGGCCGGGTTTGCATTAAGAAGCCTGTTAGTTACTGCTCTCCATCACCGTGAGGCATATTTCCTCGCAATCCCTCTTCCAATTTCATTCCGTATGTTCCCAAATTGGCTATAAAATAACAGAGAGCATATATATGTTCATTATCTACCTTCCTTACTACATATAAGATGTATTTGTTCCAATAAGTTACTGCCTACTTACAGATCGCGGGCGCCCGAGTCACACAAACTTAACAAATTAGCCGTACATTTTCTAAATTATTGCATGGCATGTTTAGAAGGCTTGATACCAAGTTGTTAGTTTTATGCTTATCCTCCTTTCCTGAGTTTCGCATGTGTTCTCTATAGATGCCGAGTAGCAGTGACAACACTCATTCAGGCCATGTATCTTCATCTGATTCGGACAACCCTAGGTCTTCAGCAGATTGTGAGGGATCAAGTAGTCTTGAACGGGATAGAGTTGCAGCAATTACCCTTCCGGTCAGGACACGGAGGAACGCTCCAAGGAAGCCCACACACCAGCCTAAAGGTGTATATGAAGTAACCGAGATTGATTTAAAGTCCTGGGCTCCAACTAAACCAGATAAAGCACGCATGAGGTTCAGGAGTGTGTGTGGATTTGTTGGCAGGGCAAGGCTCAACATTAATCTGCCGGGGTTTCGGAAGGCTGACACAGAAACACGGCGAAGGATAGTCCGGGAGATCATGGATCACTTCAACGTTCCAGAGCAGTGGAGAATGCAGGTGGAACACGCTGCACTGAAGAAGGCTAGGGATGCTTGCAGAAACTGGAAGCACGTGTTGTACAAGAAGTACTTGAGTGAAGGCAAGGACCCAATCCCCGCATACCCCCAAATTACAAAGGCAGACTGGGCAGAATTCAAAAGGGTCAGGGCAACTCCAGAGTTTGCTGAGAAGAGTTTCAAGCAATCGGAACTTCAGAAGAAGAACATACACCCCCACCATATGGGTGTGGCAGGATACTACGGCATGAAACTAATATGGGAACAGGAGGACAAAGAAGCAGTAGCGGCGGGTGGGAATCCGGCCTTTAGTGAAATCAGGGGCGAACGCGCCAGAGACCACTTGCGGGCACGTGCAAAGAGGCGTGATGATGGAACTTATTACTTTGGAAACGCACGTGACGCCAAACTGTATGAAGTGATGGTAGAGGCTTCCAAGATCCCTGGAAGGTTCTACAGGAACTCAGGGCCATGTGACATTATGTCCATTGCTCTGGACACAAAAGAACCCCCGGGCCGTGCAAGGGGTATATGTGTTAATGTCCCGCACAAGTGGGCTTTCACACTCAGCAAACAAGAGAGGCCGAGCATGAAAAAAGCGAGGAGTGAAATGAAGCAGAATGCATTGTTTGAAAAGTTGAAGAAGGAGATTTATCCGGCTGTTCGAAAGGATGTTGAGGAGTCAGTGATGATGTAGAAGACTCTAACATTGATAGATAGCCAGCAGATGGGAGGGGAGGCGGGCATGGATGATGCTGCTTATTGTGCGACAACACTGCACAAGAGTAGTTGTGCATCAGCTGACCCCAGCGACTCTGAGACTGCAGCTGCTCGCGATGATGCTATATCTGATATATCTGAAATGGAAGTCAGACTGAAGGGCATGCTTACACATTACGAAGGTACATTAAAATGTGCAACATCCTGGGTTTGCCCACCCTTCTTGGAAGATGGCCTCTTCTTGGACAATGTGCCATTGAAGCCGGGCTGTGTGAAGTGCTACGTGACTGAAGTAAAGCCTGGATTCAATGAATTTGCCCTGAAGAATGTCCTAGGAGACTTCAATGAGCAAATTAAAGGACATTGGGAGAAACACTGTTACATCAGATCCAGTGGCCACGAAAGGAAATAGAGTTCATCGATGAGATTCCTGAAGCCCCGCCAAGAGCAACCAATGTCACCCCTCAACTGGTGACACTCTCCTTGCCACAGCAGCTCTCGCGGGCTGATGCATCAACCTGTGATCAGCCGGACCAACTTTGTGGCGTACAGGCCATGTCATCCTCCGCCCCAAAGCAGCCAGTGGCAAGGCGTACAACTGCTGATGACGCACCAACGGTTCAGATGCTGGCCGCTGAAGCAGCGGGGGGAGACCCAGCTGCAGCACATCATCAGCAGACCAACCTGGTGGAACAGACTGCTAAGCAGTCTGATGCTTCGGAACCGCCTGCTAAGCAGTTTGTAGGTCCAGAACCGACTACTCATCAGTCCGTCGGTCCGCAGGCGCGTGATCAGCATACCAATGCATCAGCACTTCATGCTCAGCAAACCAACGCGTTGGCACGGCCTCCTCAGCACACCGACAAGTTGGCACCACCTGCGTAGAAACCCGACATAGCTTCAACGCATGGTCAGCAGTCCGATGCCTCTGCTCCTACAGCCTAGCAGTCCATCACAGCAGCACCGCTAGCTCAGCGGTCCGGCATAGATAGACAGTCTGCAAAGAAGTCCGTCAAGCTTCACTGTCTGCTCGGCAGTCTACCGTGCAGGCAACCAGATGTTCTGCAAGAAATGCTTCAAGTACCAAGAAGGAAGTGGCCAAAAAGGCTACACCCACGACCACGAGGAAGCGTAGTGGGAAAGTAAAGAGGAAAGCGAATGATTGCCTCTTACTTAAAGCACACATCCCCCAGAACCAAATTAACAACAGCTTGTTCGAATCGGGGAGTAATATTCTTTCTGACGCCATGGATGATGAAGAAGTAGAATTGTTTCTTGCTAAAAGAAAAGCAGACGGACTGAAACCACACAATTACGTCCATGGCCAGCCATTTCTTGTTGGTGAATACTTTGATGAGTGTAGCTCCAGTTGTCTCGAGTTACATGAATATTGCATGGATCAAATGTCAACAGGTCGTCATCCTTTGCTAGTCCACTACAATAGAGATCATTTGCGACACGATGCTAGTTCCATCAATGTGAGTTTCGAGGACTTACATCTCTTCTTCAACTTAAACGTGCTCGATGCCACTCTTGTTAGATGCCTAATTTTGTAAGTACTTAACAAACTCTGATCAACTTCTCCATACAAAGCTGTAAATGATAAACAGCTAACTGCATTTTATTCCTCTCAGGGGATTGAACACGCAGAGAAGAAAAATAGAGAGTGTGTATTTCATAGATCCTGCATTAGCAAATGGCACAACATTAGATGGTAAGGACCGACGGGACTAGGCCGTTAACACGGTCCTCCATGTCTTCGAAAACATGTCCCATGCACAATCATTTCTTTGGCCATATCATGAACGGTAAGTCAAGTAAACAACCACACATACACTGGTTGACTTTCAGATTTCGACATCATTCGTAAGTTCATGGCTTTCTTATTATGTAGCAATCACTGGATATTGGTATTCACTGTTGCAAATAAGAACAGCGTTTACTACATCGATTCTCCCAGAGAGTCAACAAACGCTCACGATCTGACGCATGTTCAGCAATTCTTGGATAGGTATTGAATTCTATGATGTTGAAATTAATTTGCATTCATATCTGTTTCAATAATTGATGTTGTCAAAATTCATCATCGTTTGCAGTGTGCTCACATTGTGGGAAACTAAACCAGGGAACCGGTTCAAGACGGAACAAGCCGTGCAACACGAGATCGTTTCTCCGGTAACACACTGAAATCCGTTATTTTCGGAATATTTATCCAACAGTCTACAAATACCTTTCCTTACGCTAGTCAAATGTTCAAGCTTCTAACTAAACCTCTTTCTATTTTGTCCAAAGAAAAAATAATACATCTAACACCGGTTAGGTTGTTCCTAACAGGACATATAATTGACTAATTTTGTACAAAAAATTTCAGTGTCCTCAGCAAGAAGTAGGGACCAAACTTTGTGGATACTATGTTTGCAGACACATGATCTCCATCTGCAAATCTGCTGATAGTTGTGACGATCCTCACGAATTAGTACCAGTAAGTCTATCTTAATTAATATCTTCTACTCCACTCATATGGCACATTCTAATCTTAAAAATACTGCAGCTCATCTTAAAACCAAGGACCCCTGAACCGCTCCCGGCTGGTGAATTGCTGATGGTTCGGAGATTTATCAGCGACTTCTTCCTGGATCACTACATCAATCCCACTGGTGTTAATGAAGATTTCAGTATGCGTTCTCCTGAAACATTGAGTAAGCAGAGTTAGCCGCTAAACATATAACACATGGATCCATTGTTTTCCATCTGATGAGGTCTTCGTATTTCGTACACTATGATTAATTATGTAATGCATATATGTGTGGACAAATCATTGAAATTTAGCTACCATATTTCAATTGCAATTGTTGCGAAATCTGATGAATGTTCTTCCTGTGGACACATTTGTTCAATTGAATATTGTGGCGAATTTGCTTTTTGCGTGTCGATTCAAAATGGGATATTTTTGTTTATTTGTTCAATTGAATATTGTGGCGAATTTGCTTTTTGCGTGCCGATTCAAAATGGGATATTTTTGTTTTAACCTAGCAATTGCTCCGCACACGGTTCAACTAAATGAGTGTGTGCGATCCACATCGGAAAGCATACATCAATCGTAGCGGAACCGTCGGTGATACACAGCAGATCGCAAATGATTTGCAGCGCTACTACGTGTGCGTAGGTTCTCCGGAACCGTTTGTCATATCGCGTTATCACACGAGAACTGGGAGTAAACCGTGCCCAATGCATAATACAATCACAGTCATAATTTTTTCAGGAAATGTGTGGGATCCCAAACAAAAAGCACACGTCACTCTTGCAGCAACCGTCAGTGATACCTAACAAATCACAAACGGTCTGCAGCACTTGTATGTGTGCGAAGGGGCTCCTGAACCATTTGTGATAGAACATTATCACAGACGGTAATTGCTGGAAAACGTGTGCGATGGAGTCTAGCATGGCAGACGGGTTACGCAGAAAACTCATGTGCGATAGGGCACAAATCGCACACAGTTCATATGTTGGCCCGTGTGCCTTACATACTGTTTCCCAAACGGTTCGTTACGACAGACCGTATGGTTTCACTTCATCATTAGAAAATCTTAATCACCTATACCACACGTGCGAAAGAATTTAGTGTGTGCTACATCACACATGATTATATTTTGGAAGGCCTCTGGATCACTGCTCCATATCCCCGACGGTTTTTGGGTCGTGTGGGAAGGACACCCTATCACACACACTCACTTGGCGACGGTTCCAAATGCCGTCGCGGAAAGGGGTTAAAAACCGATTGTTTAGGACCGACGCGCACCAGTGAGGGTTACCGGAACCCCCCCCGGGGAAGTTATGGGCCTTAGTGGGCCTTAGGGGAGAGAGAGGGAAGCAGCCAAGAGGTGCCCCCCCAAGGGCAGTCCGAATAGGACTAGGGGAGAGGGGCGTGGCCCCTCTTTCCCTCTCCCTCTCCCTCTCCTTCCTTCTTCTCCTAGTTGGACTAGGAAAGGGGGAAACCTACTCCTACTACGAGTAGGAATCCCCCCCTTGGGCATGCCCCTTGTGGCCGGCCGGCCTCCTCCTCCCCTCCTTTATATACGGGGGAGGGGGCACCTCATAGACACACAAGTTGATCTTTAGCCGTGTGCGGTGCCCCCCTCCACAGTTTTCTACCTCGGTCATATTGTCGTAGTGCTTAGGCGAAGCCGTGCGTCGGTAACTTCATCATCACCGTCACCATGCCGTCGTGCTGACGAAACTCTCCCTCGGCCTCAGCTGGATCAAGAGTTCGAGGGACGTCACCGAGCTGAGCATGTGTAGATCGCGGAGGTGCCGTGCATTCGGTACTTGATCGGTTACTAAACGCTTCCGCTTTCGGTCTACGAGGGTACATGGACACACTCTCTCTGCTCGTTGCTATGCTTCTCCTAGATAGATCTTGCGTGATCATAGGAAATTTTTGAAATACTACGTTCCCCAACACCTTATGTATCTCGGGTCTTATAACTTACACTATGTTAGCTTGGTCACTTCTAGTGGGTCAGCATGATATCGATCACTTTGCTAACCTGTCTAACTCATTTTATTTTTAAGCATAGTAATTCAATTGCTTCCACCTAATAATTCATATTGATTTAGCTTGATAAATTATATCGTGCCAGCATTTTCACTCGAACCGCTTTGAATACTTATTCTTTCTTACTTTTAACCAGATAACTTATGAAACTTCAGCCTGATAACTTGTGATGTATCAAAATGTTTAACTCTAACTGGTTTGAGCACTCATGTTTTACTTCAACTTGATGACTTATGCAGCTGGAACCTGATAATTTATAGTATGTCGGCCTGAATAAATTCTAGCGTGTCAACATGGTAAGAATCACTTTGTTAGCCTATTTAACTCATTCTATTTTTTTCAACATGGTAACTTGACCAATTTCTGCCTGATAATTCATATTGTTTTAGCCTGATAATTTATACCGTGTCAGCATTTTTAATCTGATCTGCTTTCAACAGCTTTTTTACTATCAACCCGATAATTATGCAAATTGAGCATAATAACTTAATATGTCAGCTTGATAACTATGAAGTGTCACCACATTTAATTCACACTTTGTCAGCATGTTTAACTCATTCTATTTTTTTGGCATGGTAACTTCATTTTAGCATGATAATTTATGATGTGTCAGCACAATAATTTGTATTTGTTTCTGCCGATAACTTGTACAGTTTCGACCTGATATACCACGTTTCTCCTTATCTTATGAGAGGGCGGAGAGCCTCATGAACAAGGGCTTCTCTAGTCGTCGTACAGCCATCCCCCAACATTCCTTCATGCTCGTCGTACCCGCTTCGAGTCACTCAACCTCAAGGCGGCCATCGGCGTCGCCAATCTTGCCAGCACGCTCGTCTCGCTCGACGGCACCATGGTGCTCACCTTCTACATAGGTGTGGCCTTCAGCTTCCTCCAAGTCACCGTGCAGCGCAGCATCGCCGGCTAGACCATCGCCAGCAAGTTCCAGATCAGCACTTTCCTTTACTCCGTAAGAAACCAAGCAACCATCGTGCTTCTGAATTGCTTGCTACATTATGCACAACATGGCTTGCTGTCGGTGTGGAATGACACCTATGGGATCACAAGGATCCCTACTACGCTTGCTGGGGCGCAGGGTTGCGAGAAGAGCAGGATAAGTAGTCAGCACAAGGATCATTTACCCAGGTTCGGGCCGCGAGGATGCATAAAACCCTAGTCCTGCTTTGGTGGGTGTATTTCAGAGATTTCTTGAGCTCTCGAACTAGCTATGTTGAGTGCGTGGTTCGAAAGAGCCGAATCCTTCTCCAGTATGCCAAGGGCCTCCTTTTATAGTCGAAAGGGGCTGCCACAGTGGCAAACAGGAGGTGGAAAGGCGTACAGAACTGCGAGCTTATCACTCGTATTACAGGACAAGCCGCATTTAATACGTCGCTGAGGTGTCCCCTAGCTTTATCGGGGACGGGAGCGAGGCCCGTCCCGTCCGTTGCCGCTCCTCCTCGTTTCGACACGCGCCCTGGCCAGCGATGCATGCGGCGCCATGTAGGCAGGCAGGCAGCTGAGGTGGCGCGGTGGTGGAGTCTTCATGAAGATCTACATGCCGCCACGCAGGCGCGTGCTGAGTTGGCCTAGAAGCTGCATGTTGCCACGCAGGTGCCTGCCCAGCTGGTTGGGCTGGCAGCTGCATGCGAACGCCGGTGGTGACTTGGTTGGTGCGGGCCTGGCTGTGGCCCCGCTGGCGCCCCTGGTGAGGGCCTTGCCGGGTGGCCCGGCAAGGGTCTTGCCGTGGCGTGCTGTCATCGCCGGCAAGGATCTTGCCGGGGGTCTTGTGGTTCCCCTCAGCAAGGATCTTGCCGAGGATCGCTGCCTTCTAATCCTTATCTGATCTTGAATATTCCTTGTCTTCACAAAGATCTTCATGCCACCACAGAGGTGCCTCCCGAGCCCTAGGCCAACATGGTTGATGGTGTTGGAGACCGTGGGCTCAAGGGCGGCTCGGTCTGTTGGTCTTTGGGGCGTGCTGCCCCGGCAAGGGTCTTGCCGAGGCTGCTGAGGCTGTCCCCGGCAAGGGTCTTGCCGGGGGAAACTGCTCCGCCCCTCTGCTTCTTTGTGTTCTTGACCTTGGCATTGTCTCGATCGTCTTGGGCTTCGGTTTTACCTCGGTTCACCTCCCCTGTTCTGCTTGGTGCGGCCGTGGGCGCGGCTCTGACTATCCTTGCATAGGTAAAGGGTACAAAGGTGCGCCCCTTCTTTTGTACACCGATAGGAGCCCCCGGGCCTGGGCCACACATAAGCGCGACACGTTGTTGGGCCAGGCCCAAAACGGTGCGCGGGCAGGCGGGGCGGTTTTTACCACGGTAAAACTTTTCGCGCGCTTCGCTTCCCATGACCCGCGCGCGGTGCGGCACGGCGTGGAGGGGTGCGCGTGATGTGGGCGGCATGCGTGGGGCGGTTCCCGCACGCATGCGTCACATCGCAGTAAATGGGCAGCGCGACCCGCACCTTCCCCATAAAAAGGGGGGTAACCGCGAGCGCACTGTTCCTTTTACCCTTCGCGCAATCCCAATCTCGGAAGCCTCCGCTCGTCTTCCTCTTCTTCCCCAAGCTTCGCTCTCGCTCGCCGCCGTTGTGTTCCTGCCGCCCTCTGCTCTACCCTTCTCTCCCAGCCGCCATGGCGCCAAAATCCGTCAAGGGCAAGGGCGTGGCTAAGAACGCCTGAGCGGCGGAGCCGCCGGAGAGTGCGGTGGCAGTGCAGCGGACGCAGTCCACCTTCTTCCGCTTGACAGTCGACGTGTTCGAGCTTCGGGAAGCCTTCAGGCCCCTGTTGGGGGTGAAGACGGGGAGAGAGAAGTCGGGGCATCCAGCCATGCGCGTCATCCCCGCCAACTGCGCCGAGGCTGCCCCAAATCGGTACCCCTTCTTTGTTGATTATTTTTCCTGCGGGCTTTATCCTCCCTTCTCTGATTTCTTCAGTGATATCATGCACACCTTTTGCTTCCGCCTCTTGGATTTTACCCCGAATGCGGTGGCGTGCATGGCCCTTTTCACGCAGCTCTGCGAAGGCTTCACCGGGGTGCACCCCAACACGGCACTCTTTCGCCATTACTTCTCCCCTTGGATCTAACCAGGGGGCGCCATCTTCGGTTGCATCACCTGGATCCCAAGGTCCAGGGGGCGTATCCGAAGGCGCCATGAAGGAGAGGTGGGAAGAATGGCGGGGCCGGTGGTGCTGGATCGAAGAGATGGACCCGCCGGTGTTCAGCGAAGTTCGCCGGGCGCCGCCAGTCCGCAGAAGTGATTGGAGCGATGTCGACGCCGACGACGAGAAGCTCATGGTCGCCACCACCAGGATCCTTCGGCTCACCGAGGCCGCGCTCACCCTTGAGATGATCGGGGCAGACTTCATTCGCCGCAGGATCGCTCCACTGCACAACAAGGGGAGGTTGGCCTGGCTCTTCACGAACCCCGCCGACATCATGCGGCTTCGCCCCGGCCTCGACCACAACTTCACAGTGATGGGGCATGCCCATTTCTGCCAGCGGCTCTTCCAGCTCGATGTGGGACTCGACGCCGAGGTCGAGCGAACCGGCAAGGTCGCGAGGGCCGCCGCGAAGGCCGGCAAGGTCTTCAAGGGGCCCTTGTTCAAGCTGCCGGCAGGAGTGGTCCTGCTGTGCAATACTTCGCGTCGGACTGAGATCATCGCCATGATGCCGGACTGCAATGCGCATGGCCCTGACCCGAGCTGGAAGGAGCCGGAGGACGTCGAGGTGCAGCAGTTCTTTGACACTCTACACGAGGGGTACATCCACGCCGACGGCGAGCGGCTGCTTGTCCAGGACACCACCCAGGCGGAACTGGACTTCATCGCCACCAGGGCGAGGGACGCAGAACTTGGCGAGGAGGCCGACAGCGCTGGTGGCGTGGAGGACAAGGACGCGATGGCCGCGAAGGAGGAGGAGCTCGCCCGGTGGGCGGCGGCCGCCAGGGAGGCCAGCAGTGTCAGCACCGAGGCTCCTCTGGTTGAGGGAGCGGCCGACGACTCGTCGGAGGAGGAGGCTGGGATGTTGACTCTCCGGCCACAGGGAGAGGGCGAGTCCTATGGTGAGGCACTTCCGGCGAGCCGGTGCGGTCCACCAGGGCCGCGCGGCGGCCAAAGTCCCCGGAGGAGTCCGCGCGCCAAACGAGGGCCGCGGCGGCAAAGAAGGTGGTGAAGGCTGCGACAGTGAGGGAGAAGGCATCTGCTTCTTCTTTGTCCACGCGCCCGCAGACTCCGCCCTCCTCCCCTCCTCCGGTGGATGCCAACGTGGGGGTCACTTTTGACTACGGGTCCCTCAGCCCGAGGAGGAAGTGGAAAACAGAAGAGGAGGAGGCGGACGACGAGTAAGTATCTGGCTCCTTCCTGTCATCTCTGCCTCCTCAATCTGTGTCGCTTGTCTTAACTTGTTTTTATCTTGGCAGGGATGTGAAGAGGCTGGCCCAAAGGGTAAAGAGGGCCAAGACCTCGACGGGCGGCCAGCCCCCGGCTGGTACTTCAAGGGCGCCACTAGTGGTGCTGAGTAGCCCGGACAGCAGCCCCCGGTCCAGCCCCCAGCGTAAGCGCACCACCCTCCCCTTGTCGACACGTGTCAGGGGTATGATACTTTGGTGCTGACCTTGCCGGGTATGTAGGAGGTGAGCGGCAGCAGGAGGAGCCACAGAGGACTACTCCCAACACGCCGCCCCCATCGACCACGCCACCCCGAGGGGCGTCCCCCGTAAGGGCGCCAAGCACCGAGCCCACGCACATGGAGGAGGAGGAGGAGAACTTGGCCGCTGGCGGCTTTGCCTCGACGCCAAATGTTGGTGGGGAGGGGACTTCTTTTTCCCAGCCTGGCACCGGCGGTGGTAAGTCGCTCGCCTCTCGTCCCTGTTCCTTTTGTTTCTTGCTGACCCTTGGCCTTGGCCTTGCCTCACCCCCTTCTTCGGTGTCCAGATTCCTCCTCGGTGAACCCAGAGGACGTGGACGCTGTCATCGAGGACGTCGCCAAGGCCGCCAAGGCAGACGCCGAGAGGATCGCCGCTGAGGAGGCCGCCGAGGCCGCTGCTAAGGATGCCCCCAAGGGGCCTGCCGGAGAGGCCGGCAAGGCCACCGCTGAGGAGACCGGCAAGGGGCCTGCCGGGGAGGCCGGCAGGGCTGCTGCAGAGGAGGAGGAGGAGGTGGCTGATGACCAGCCTTCCTCCTCTGCTGCTTCCGGCTCCGGCAAGTACCTGAGATTTATTCGTCCACCTTCCAGGCGCGTCGAGCACCAGGGCACCCGTCGAGGGAGAGGTGTTCGACGACGAACTGCTTGCCGCCGCCGGGCTTGAGGTCGTCGACGAGCCGAGCGTTGGTGGTGATGGCTCGCAGGAAGAGCGGCTCCTCCACGCCATGGGTGCCAGCTTCCGGAAGCTCTAGGCGCTCCACTGCGCCCCCCTGGACAAGGCTAAGTCCAGGACGGCGGTGGTGGAGAAGACAGAGGCGGACCTCTAGAAGCGCGTCGCCAAGACGCAGGACTGGTTCCGCGAGGCTCGCGACAAGCTGAAGGCCGCCCAGGGCGAGCCGGCCAAGCATGATGTGGAGCTCACCATGAAGCTGGCCGATATCGAGAAGGCCCAGGAGACAGCGGCGGGTTTGGCCATGGCAGGCGAGGCCGCCCGAACCCAGCACCAGGCCGCGCTGAACTCTCAGGAAGAGGACCTCGCCGAGCGCGAGGAGAAGCTTGCCGCCACGCTTCGCAGCAAGGATGAAGAGGTGGAGAAGCTTGTCTTGCAGCAGCCTAGTGAGCTGGAGCAGAGGCACAAAGAGGCGCTCGATGCCCAGGCCCAGGTTCACGCCGACAAGGTGAAGGAGCTGGAGGCGGAGCGGGACGGGCTGAAGGAGCAGGCCCTGAAGCTGTCCCAGGAGAAGGACACGCTCAACAGCGCCCTGACGGAGGCGCAGGGCACGACCATCACCAGGGCTGGGGAGCTCTCCGAGGCCAACAAGTCCGTCAAGGACCTCACGCTGAAGCTGGAGGGTCTCGAGGGGATGCTCACGGAGGCCAAAACCCGGGAGGGGATCCTGGCCAAGGAGCTGGAGACCGAGAAGCAGCTGCAGAAGGACGAGGCCGCCGAGCACAAGGATTTCAAGGAGGGCTTGAACTGCTTGATCGGCCGCCTCGAGGACATCGCCGGCAGGATCACCACGCGGTTGGCTACCATGGGGATGCCAAGCGTGAGGTAGGCCCCGGAGCGCAGCGGGACCACCAACGCCAAGCTGACCTTGTTCTTCGAGTGTGTTCTCGGGGCCCTGGAGTAGCTTCACGCCAACCGGGCAGCCTCGCTGGCCAATGAGGCCTGGAGGCTTTGCCAGGGCATCATGACCAAGGTTCTCACCAAGGTGGCACACTGGTACCCCAACCTCGACTTCGACGCCGCGCTGGAGAGCTTGCTGGAAGGTACCGATCTCGCGCCGCTCAGGGAGCGCATCAAGCCCATCATCAGCCGTTTCGGCGGAATTCTGAGGGTGGAGGGCCAGCGTCGGGATTAGGCACCCCTTTTGTTATCGCCGCTGCAGGTTCACAACCAAGACAATTGTTATCTCTAATTAGAACCGCGGCAACAATTTGATGTAATATGAGTCTGCAGCACTTTTAGTATCATGCATGTTATTTTCCCGTTCGATTTTCCTTGGTGTGTCCACCCTACGTTAACTGGGTAGGTTTGCCAGCGCGTAAACCCAGGGCGGCGTCTTGGGGACGGATCCCCATTGGCCTGCCGGGTGTGCTTGCTGCCAGGCAAACCACCTTACCGCCCTTAGCGCGGCCGCCCGAACTGTCGAGTTTGACTCGAGTCAGAGTGGGGAGTGTTGCCAGGTGCGGAAGGCTACCCCGCCACTCTCGACGCAGCCGCTTTGAGCTGTTGAGCGGACTCGAAACAGAACAAGGGCGTTGCCAATTGCGGGAGGGCCCCTTTGCGTGCAGGTTTCTCATACATAGGCAAGATCTCCGGGGACGATAACCTTATATATAAACGGAAGTAACTCAAAGTTTCGAATGACTTAGCTTTTCTGCTGCCGCGCTGGCGTCCTTCGCGTTCGCAGGCGGCGCCCTTTTTCTCCTGGCCATCTCCTTCTTGGGAGTCATGGCGATGAGGAATTGCCAAGCCAACTACTAAACCAGATTCTCACAATTGCGCCCCCTACCTGGCGCGCCAAAGATGTCAGTGTGGAACGACACCTATGGGATCACAAGGATCCCTACTACGGTTGCCGGGGCGCAGGGTTGCGAGAAGAGCAGGATCAGTAGTCAGCACAAGGATCGTTTACCCAAGTTCGGGCCGCTAGGATGCGTAAAACCCTAGTCCTGCTTTGGTGGGTGTATTTCAGAGAGTTCTTGAGCTCTCGAACTAGCTATGGTGAGTGCGTGGTTCAAAAGAGCCGAATCCTTCTCCAGTATGCCAAGGGCCTCCTTTTATAGTCGAAAGGGGCTGCCAGAGTGGCACAGAGGAGGGGGAAACTGCTCCGCCCCTCTGCTTCTTCGCGTTCTTGACCTTGGCGTTGTCTTGATCGTCTTGGGCTTTGGTTTTACCTTGGTTCACCTCCCCTGTTCTGCTTGGTGAGGCCATGGGCGCGGCTCCGACAGTCCATGCACAGGTAAAGGGGTACAAAGGTGCGCCCCTTCTTTTGTACACCGACACTGGCCGCTGGTCGGCTTTGATTGATTTTACCTGAATTCAAGTTGTGGTCGCGTCCGACATGTCCTTTGTGATGATGCAATCCTTCATGATGCTGACATGGTGCATCGACCCAGGACCTAGCCTGGTCAATGGGAAATTCTGACAGCACTAACCAGGTCAGCTACATCATGCTTGTGCTAAGATTCACCAATCCATGTGGTTGTTCATTCATGGAACTAGTGACTCAAAAAAACATCCTGGATGACCCAATTGGCATCGACCTGTAGATAACTCGTTCCACCCTAGTTATTGTTCATTATATGACAACTAAAAAAGTTATTGTTGCAAGAAGTTTTCTTACATGATGACCTGAGGGGTTGCTAACTTACCCAAGCCTGGTAACTTTTGACCGGGAGATAAAAGGTGCTAGAACAAAGCTCGATAATTCCCGTGAAAATATCATGGTAATTTACGCACCGCATTACTGGTAAGTTATGTACCCCGTGTCCTGTTAACTTCGACCCTGGGATTTTTTTGAAACATAGCCTGAAAACTTCTGCCTAAATAGCATGGTAATTTAACACAGCATAGAGATGGTAACCTCAGTATCTTGTGCATGGAGAGAAGATTAGGGAACAAGTTTTTTTGCCGCCCATAATTTCAGTGTAAACAACATGATAATTTACGTAATGCATGCGTGATAACTTAGGTAGCAACAACACTGTAACTTTGTCACTTGTGGAAGAATGTCGTTGAAAAACATATCGATGTAACTTATGTGTAAATAGCATGGTAATATACGAACCGTAGGCATGATAACTTACACCCAAAACACCGTGGTAACTTTTAACCCGAGGAAAATAGTTGTTGAAACATACCCCAGTAATTGTTTTGCAAATATATGAACCGCATACCCGATAACTTAGATACAAACATTGCGGTAACTTTGGAGAGAGTGAAAAAAGTTGTTGAAGAACATATCCTGGATAACTTATATAAAAATAGCACGGTAATATATGAGCAACATACTTGATAACTTAGGTACAAACACATGGTAACTCTGTCCAAGGAGGGGAACAAGCTGTCGAAAAACATAGTCCCAGTAACTTATGTGAAAATAGCACGGTAATACAAACCGATACCCGATAACATACATACAAACACCGTGGTAACTTTGTACACTGGAAAAAAGTTGTTGAAAATATACCCCCGATAGCTTTTGTGAAAATAACATGGTAATATATGAACGACATACCTGATAACTTAGGTACAAATATCACGGTAAATTTGACCAAGTAGGGGGGAAAGTTCTTGAAAACATACCTCTAATAACTTATGTGAAAATAACACGGTAATGTATGAACCGCATACCCGATAAGTACGTATAAACACCGTGGCAATTTCAACCAAGAGGGGAAAAATTATTGAAAAATATAACCCGGTAAATTATGTGAAAATAGCATGGTAATACATGAACCGTATACCCGATAAGTTACTTACAAACACCATGGTAAATTAGACCAAAGGGGGAAATATTAAAAAACATACCCCAGTTACTTATGTGAAAATAGCACCGTAATATATGAACCACATACCTGATAACTTATATAAGATACCGCGTTAAATTTGACCAGGGGTTAAACCGTTGTTGAAAAAAATACCCATCATTGTAACATCCCAATGTTCAATTTGGATGTTTTTATTTACATCATTCATATGCATTCATAATTTGTGCATTTTTGAATTTTGTTTTTGTTGGAAATTGATCCAAGGGACTTTAAGCAACTCAAGGACCAATTCAGAGAGTTGAAAGTTTCCCAAAAGACCCATGTTTAATTTTCCAACGTGGGGTTTGGATCAAATTTGATATGCATCAATTCTAAATTCCAATAACTTCAACATAAATAAAATAAAGAGAGAAGATAACATGACTTCTTCAAAAACATAAAAGAAATATTGGAAATTGAATTTTGAAACAAAATATGGTTATTTGATTTTATTTGTAAAATGTTTATTTTAAGCAAATTTTATTAGTACTAAAATATTTGTTTTCAAAACTTGCATTTAGGTCCAGAAAAATGTTCACCTAATCCCATATATTTAGGAGGGAATTATGTGAATTTTCTGGTATTTTTAGCATTTTTTATTTTTGTTTTCGAGATTTATTTTTTCTGTAAATAAGAAAATAGAAAAAATGTTTTGTAAAAAAAAGAAGAAACCGCCGAACTGGGCCAGCCCAGCTAGTCGCCATGCCCGCCCAGCCTAGCGCCGGGCCGCAGCCAGCGCCCGAACCGCCTCCGCCTCGCTCGCCCGCTCGCAGACCCGCTCGCACGCCGCCTTGCCCAGCCGCCGACAGGTGGGACCCACCTGTCGGGTTCTTCTCTCCCAAGCTGAGCCGGAGTCCATCTACCGCACGCGTCGCTGGCCACCGTCGTGACGGACTCGAACTTCTCCCCTCGCCTTGCCCCTCCTCTACGAAGCCCTCCTTTATAAGCCCTCGCCCCGGGACTCTTTTTTGTCAAATCCACAGCGCCCGAAATCCACCACAGCTCCCGCATGAACTCGCCGGAGTCCGGGCTCTACCGTAGATCCGCCGCACCGGCCCGGGCTCCACCGCCGCCCTCGACCGACGCCGCCACCGCCATCAGATTTGCTTCGACGCGCCGCACCTCCCCGTGCCTCCGCCCGAAGCCGCTGACCACCAGAGACGCCGCCCCGTTCGAAGTCGAAGCCGCCACCGTCGTCTTCTTCGTCGCCGGCGACTTCCACCGCCGCGGTAACCCCGATCTCAGATCGACGGCTAGATTCGATCGCGTTGTTTTTCTTTCGAATCGGCATTGGTTAGTTAGCAAATATTCATTGTTTAAGCCTCAGTAGTGAACACCTTCATCTAATAGGTTTCTGTAGCGGACGTTCGTCCGTTAGTTTCTGTCTCGTAGTCAAGGACCCAGATGCAAATAGTTTTTCTTACAGTTTAGCCCATGTTTTTGAAATGATCACAAATTCAACGAAACCAATGCCAAATCCTTCGTCATGATCCCCTCTATCCATATAACTAATCTGAAAATATTTTTGAAAGTTTTGAAATTTGATTTTGGTCAGATCTGTGTAAACCTTGTTTGGCTATAATTTGAGTTTCATAACTCCAATTGGAGTGTTTCTTGTTGCAAATCGAAGCTCATCATGTGTACTTTCTATTAAGATCAAAACCACACAATTTTACTACTGTTAATATTTCATGCTGTACAAAAGTTTTATTTGGATATTTTTGGAGTTTCATAAGTCTTTTCTTCGGTTATCCTTTTGATTCTTTGCTTGTGTGCTTATGTATGTTATGGTTTGCTTCGTCAGATTATCCGGAGTGGAAAGCTTTCTACTACGAATCTCTAGGGTTTACCGATCGTCAGCAAGGAAAGTTACACTTTGATCATACTCTTTCATACCCAGTTTTACAATGCATTAGTTTTCACCCTCAAAGATTGCATGAGTAGGATTTGGAATATGTGGTTATGCTATGTAGTTCATGAGGTAGGAACCTATTACCTTTGATCACCCCGGGAATATACGTTATGCTCATAATTGCTTAGCCATGTTCATAGACGGGGATTGGTATGTCAGATTCATGAAAGTTGCGAGCGTAATAACAACTAAGGGAAACTTAAGGTGGCAACTTTAACACACAACTGGGTGGATTGTTTGGGGCACCTGGAGAAACCAGTGCATGCCCAAGGGAATCCCGGAGTACACGTGTGATTACCCTAGGTCCACCACCCAGGCTCAAAGGGATCATATAATCATTCATGCCTAGAATCTTCCGTGTGCAGCCACAAGCTAATATGGGCTCTGGCGTAGTTGAGTAAGTTGTGGGGAACCTTTCCATGGTAGGCTAGCAGATGTAGGGGATTGTAGGTGTACCGGCCTATCTGTCGGTTAAGGGGACCTCTTCGGAAAGACTATGTCTCGGTCATCCAGTTCTCAAACATCAAGGAGTGCGAGGAATTCAACGGAGGAGATCGAGTCTTGTGGGGAAAAATGCGCAAACCTCTGCAGAGTGTAAAAACTAATGATGATTAGCCATGTCCCGGTTTATGGACAATTATGAGTATCTCGAAGTGAATTATTGGTTGATCTCATCACTCCATTTAATTAATGAATTGGGTTATTATTATTACTTGGTAATTTTGTGATTGAGTTGGAGGAGCCTTCTCAATAATGGCATAAACTTAATAGTAAATAAAATTTATTCCTTTTTTGTAGGGAAAAAATAGCTGTATGCAAAAATTAAACTTAAAGCCTCCACCAGCCAAATATGCATGTAGTGATAGATATTGTTCATCATTGCTCTATAGTGTGATTTTTGCTAGAATATTCCATGTGCTGACCTACACGGCGGCAACGTCTCATGTTGCAGAGTTTTCAGACGAGGATTAAGGTGCGATAGGTCATTGTCATGCACTCAGTTTTGCCGTGGAGTTGGATGGACTCATTTATCTTCGAAGCTTCCGCGGTTATTTTATTTAGTTGGCCTTCAGCACTATTTATGTAAAAATACTTTTTATGAGGACCTCGATGTAATAAGTGTGTGATTGAACTCTGCTGTAAATTCTCGAGTACTGTGTATGTGTCAGCATACCGATCCAGGGATGACACTTAAGCATATAGACTTCAATCCGTTTGGATCGGGTCACTACAAAATGGTATCAGAGCACACGCTAACTGTATGACGCGACCACTAGGAAATGCCACATCATACTCTTCTCTATTCATTTGTAATCCTTCTCTATTTCTACACTATAGATGTCGGACCCTAGGAACAAGTCACTCAGCCTGATGAGACACCCCTTTCGGACGACACTTGAAGGAAGTCACGAAATACCTGAACATCGGCCTACCAAGCTTCACTGGAACCTTCACTACAACTTTACCAGAAGAGGAGCGCTGGAGGATCAAAGTTTGTGTTCCTGGAAGGACTTTTGCACCAACTACCGAGCCCGTCGAGTTTACTTTTGATGCACTAACGTGGAGCTTAGGAAAGAGCATGG
This sequence comes from Triticum aestivum, assembly GCF_018294505.1. Taxonomy (NCBI): domain Eukaryota; kingdom Viridiplantae; phylum Streptophyta; class Magnoliopsida; order Poales; family Poaceae; genus Triticum; species Triticum aestivum. The sequence goes on along the minus strand of NC_057814.1, from coordinate 91,977,881 downwards.
CCGCCCACATCACCTTTGGACGCATTTGCGAGGTGTAGATTAAGGATCTTGAAGACACCGTCTACCAGATATGTGGACGTTGGGATGAGCAATGGGAGATGATTGGCACCAGGAAGGATGTATCTATTGCAACATACATACAGGAGATGGATTAGCACATTCGTCGATATGAGAATCAGATGTGCGCTATCATCAAGAAGACCAACAAGGTGATGACCCGGAATATGGAGCTGGAGGATGAACTCAAGGCAACTCACGATGGATATGAAGAGGAGATTGCTGTGCTACTGGAGCAGAATGAAGACCTGAAGAAGAAGCTATAGGAATACCCATGGTGAAACCAGAACCTGAAGTGGACATTCGTTCAGAAGACTACATCATACTAGATGACACCGACACAGACAGTGATGATGATGAGGACAGTGATGAATATGAAGACGAAGCTGGTGCTGATATTATGGAGTCTTCCACCGATCAAAACTCTAGTCGACCACCATATTACTATTAGAGCCCTCCCAAGTAGTTAGAAATCGTTTGTGAGATTTTGTAATAGTAGCTCAGATTGATTGTGTGAATCTTGTTTGAAATTGAGTGGCGTGAATTGAATATGTTTGTCTCATATGCATATGGGTAGTGAAATCTCTCATTAGACCTTATTCTATTCTGTTGTCTCACCCCTCTAACTCATCAGATGCCTCCGAGACGTGACCCCAGATTCACTTTCTAGCCGGAGCTCACCCAGTTGATCCAACAGCAGAATGCCTTGATGCAGAAGCTCATTCAGAACCAAGGTAACAACAACAACAACAACAACAACAACAACAACAACAACAACAACAACAACAACAATAAAAACAACAACAACAACAACAACAACAACACCACCACCACCACCAACAAAAACAACCCACCGCCACCACCCCAGTTGACAACCTAGCCCGTTTCCTAAGGTTGAATCCGCCGGTGTTCCCTAGCAGCACCGAGCCGATTGTTGCTGATGATTGGCTCCGCAAGATCGGAAGGGAGCTAATAACTGCTGGATGCAAAGATGCGGAGAAAGTGCGCTTTGCCGCACATCAGCTTGATGGACCCGCAGCCTCTTGGTGGGAGAATTTCACCACCACCTACCCCATTGCTACAGTTACATGGGATCAGTTTCAGCAGGTCTTCCGCACCGCACATGTCTTAGCTGGAGCCATGAGTTTGAAGAAGCCTGAGTTCCGCAACTTACGCCAGGGGAATCGTACTGTGGGGCAGTACGTGGATGAGTTCAGCAAGTTAGCTTGCTATGCCCCAGATGATGTGGCCACAGATGCCGCGAAGCAGGAGAAATTTCCTGAGGGACTCAATGATGAGCTTAGTATGCAGTTGATGGTGGAAACTTTCAACAATTACCACCAGCTGGTACACAGGGCCATAATGATTGAAGGCAAGCAGCAGCAGATAGAGATCCACAAGCGGAAGTATGGACAGGGGAAGTACAACTCTGGAGCTCAGCAGAAGCCCCACTATTTCCCGTACTCAGGAGGACCACTCATCATACCCATGGAGGACATAGCCATGGAGGCCATTCTCACAATGGAGGAAATTCACACAACCATAGTGGCCCTAAGAATGGTAATGTGAATGGAGGTAACAACAGTCAGAGCCGTTCCAACTCCGCAACACACGGAAAAGAAAGATCTGAGTCACATTACCTGTTTCAAGTGCGGGAAGACCGGACACTACGCCACTGAATGTCCTGAGGCAAAGAATCGTAATGGCAATGAAAGCTCAGGAAAGAAGCCCAATCCTTTCACCAGAGGTCAGGTGAATCACGTCAACATGGAGGAAATTGACGAGCAGCCCGATGTAGTGGTTGGTAAGTTTCTGATTAATACATTTACAGCCCTTGTTCCTTTTGACACTGGTGCATCACATTCATTCATATCAAGGGGATTTGTGGACAAGTTTAAGTTGCCAACCGTAGCCCTTAAGTCACCTATGTTAGTGTGCTCACCAGGAGCGGAGTATATGGCTAGCCGGGAATGTTTTTAGTTGCCATTGACCATAGGTAGGCATGTTTTTCCCACAGACCTCATTATCCTGGAATCCCGAGGATTGGATGTGATAATAGGCATGATTGGCTATCCAAGTACAAGGGAAACATCGATTGTGCTAGTAAGTCGATTCTTCTCACCACCCCAGAGGGAAAACGGATCAAGTATGTGTCTAGGCATGCGCCAAGGAGGACTCAAGTGAATTCCCATTCGGGAGTTGCTTAGGAGGAAGTGCCAGTTGTGAAGGATTATCCTGATGTATTCCCGGAAGAACTACCAGGCATGCCACCAGACCAACACATAGAGTTTTTGATCGAGTTGTTGCCAGGCACCAGACCAATATCCAAGAGACCTTATCGGATGCCCGCGAGTGATCTGGCGGAAATTAAGAAGTAGATTAAGGAATTATTGGAGAAAGGTTATATTCGACCAAGTTCATCACCTTGGGGAGCCCTAGTTCTTGTAGTTGAGAAGAAGGATGGATCCTTGAGAATGGTTGTTAATTATCGTGCGTTGAATGATGTGACAATCAAGAACAAATATCCTCTACCGATGATCAATGATTTGTTTGACCAGCTGCAGGGAGCTAGAGTTTTCTCCAAGATCGACCTTCGATCAGGATATCACCAGCTGAGGATCCGAGAACAGGATATACCCAAGACAACTTTTACCACAAGGTATGGGTTGTATGCGTACACGGTCATGTCCTTTGGTTTGACTAACGACCCTGCCTATTTTACGAGTATGATGAATAAGGTATTCATGGAGTTCTTGGATAAGTTTGTCGTGGTGTTCATTGATGATATATTGATTTACCCGAAGAATGAAAAAGAACACAAGGAACATTTGCGCTTGGTCCTCGAGAAGCTCAGGGAACATCAGCTATATGCCCAGCAAATATGAGTTTTGGTTGAAGGAAGTTGGATTTCTTGGACATGTTATATCAGGAGAAGGTATAGCAGTAGAACCTTCCAAGGTTGTAGCCGTCACCGAATGGATGGCACCCACCTCAGTTGGAGAGATACGCAGCTTCCTTGGACTCGCAGGATATTATCGGAGATTTATTGAGAATCTCTCCAAGATCGCGAAGCCCATGACGGAGTTATTGAATAAGGATACCAAGTTTAACTGGACTGAGGATTGTGAGGCCAGTTTTCAGGAGTTGAAGAAACGTTTGGTTACAGTCCCAGTGCTAATTCTTCCGAATATACGCAAGGATTTCCATGTATATTGTGACGCTTCTCGTCAGGGACTTGGAGGCGTTCTTATGCAAGAAGGAAGAGTTGTTTCATATACCTCATGTCAGCTTCGACCTCATTAGCAGCCGTAGTGCATGCGCTCTAGACCTGGAGGCATTCTCTTATTGGAAATCATTGTGTTATTTACACGGATCATAAGAGTTTGAAATACATCTTCACGCAGAAGGAGTTGAACCTCAGGCAAAGGAGATGGTTGGAGCTCATAAAGGATTATGACATGAGACTGCATTATCATCCAAGAAAGGCCAATGTGGTGGCAGATGCTTTGAGCCGCAAGAGTTATGTTAATACTCTCATAACTGGAGGATTACCTCAGGAGTTAGCCGTTGATCTCCGAGAACTTCGCCTGGAGATAGTTCCGAGAGGTTTCGTTGCAGCATTGGAGATTCGGTCCACTTTGTTGGGAAGGATCCGAGATGCCCAGAAGACGGACAAGGCAATTGCGAAGATAAAGGAAAGGATGAGTAACGGAAAGGTTAAAGGTTTTAGTGAGGATGAGCACGGAACTTTATGGTTTGAGGATCGCATCTATGTGCCCGATGACCCAAATATCAGGAAGTTAATTCTTTAGGAGGCTCATGATTCGCCTTACTCGATCCACCCAGGCAACATAAAGATGTATTTGGACTTGAAGGAAAGTTTCTGGTGGACAGGTATGAAGAAGGATATTGCCGAGTATGTAGGAGTTCGCGACGTATGTCAGCACTACAAAAAAAAAGACACATCCGTGACATTTTGGGCCGAACGAATTTTTTTTCTGTCATACATATGACACTTCTATGATGATAATTGTGACAAAACCCGGTATCATCATAGATGTGGTGGGCTCCTGCTTCTATGACAAAAAATCATGACAAAAAATGGGCTTTTCATCCTGGGCGGGCCGGAGACACAGCTGCATGACATTCTTTCGGCCGTCCATGACGCAAAAACCGTGGTAGAAGCGAGGGCGGGGAAAATTTTGGCGAGTTCCCAGTTACGGTGGGAGGTCGGGGGCCGAGCGATGCGCGTTTCTCTCGTACACGTACGCGCGTGTGTGCGAGGTGTTGGCTCTAACTGAACCCGAGCGAGGCGTTGGGCTCTAACTGAACCCAAGCGATTGCACTGCAGGCTACGCGTTACTGAAGCCGAGCAATCGATCGATGGCTGTTAACTGAACCCGATCGAGTGATTCCTTCGCTA